>NC_134704.1:34030010-34170010 GCF_043290135.1 Rhipicephalus microplus | reverse complement strand
ATAGTCATACAAAAATATAGTCATCTTCTGAACTAAGGCACGTTCTTGGCACACAGACTGGCACATGCATGTGCCATGCATCATACGTCGCGAGTTCATCTGTAAGCTTTTTGATAGACATTGCTCTTAATGGGAAATTTAACCTCATAGAAGGTTTTAATGCAGTGTACTTATTGCACGAAAACGTTCAATAAATGAAATGGGTACTATGGATAATGAACGGGGTACATAGTGCATTGTTTATTGTACCCATCTTGTGTAGCATACTGGGAATACACTCTCAATCATGTCCTGGGTGGAGTGTGAGATAAAAGTAGGGCACTAAGCCATCTTTGTCTTGTTTTCTAGCTAGCACTTTATTCGGGACATGACATTCCTCCGTTGTTTCGATCTTTTGCTCTCCCGTGTTAGAAGTTGTCCATGCTTGTGCTCGCTTCTGCATCTTCATTCCACCAGAACTGCTTCTTACTGTATTGATATGATTCAGAGTGTGCTCGCCGCCAGCAATCATTATAGAGCCTCCATCTTTCTCTCTTCAAGGCATATCATATATGCCCGCCTGCCACACTGCGAGTTGAACGTCCGCCAGTCACTTCAATTCAGAAATCGGGAGTGTCCATAAGCTAAGCGTAAGTTTAATACGTTCGAGCTTAAAACGCGCTCCAACGTCATATGCGCCAGTCTGCAAATTATGGATGACGGGGAGAGCATGAAGGCCAATGGTTAATTCCCTCAGCTTTCAGCGTTAGGAAGCGGTCTGAAATATTGAATCACTTTTCTCTCTCTCTCTCTCTCTCTCTCTCTCTCTCTCTCTCTTTCCATCGCTCTCAGTTCGGGCATCATGGCGATTTCTGAGGATTACACGTACACATTAACTTCAACCACTGCGCACCCGCAGAACGAACCTGCGATCACCTAACCGCATCCATCAATGTCACCGAAAGCAACATCCGGAGCAGTCCATGCTGACCCATAGACGTGGAAGGATCGCTTATGTAGACCCCGGCCTGCGTTTTGGCTCCGGTGCAATGAAAGCGTTCGAAGAAAATGGAAAAAAAAAGATACGGCGAGTTTCATACAAAGGATGTACCGACAAACAGGCTTAGGGTGAAAGAAAATGGAGGAAGGGCACGTGCCCCCCCCCCCCCGTCCCCCATAACCTTTATAAGAGGTATACGGGGGCGGGTTGAGAGAGGCACATGCCAAAGCTCTGCGGCTGCTTGAGATCCCCGTAAAGTGAAGACGGACGGAAAGAACAGAGAAAAAGACGGTGCTAATAACGCGTTCAGCGCTTCATCATGACGTGAAAACCACTTGAGAGATCTGGGGGCGTGGCTGAAGCCTCCCACCCTGAAAGGTGGGCTCCCCTCCGCGTGCGGCATTACACTGCCGTGTAATACAGAGCGGGACGTATACATGTACGCGCACAACCCTGAACGACGCTTCTGATCCTCGGAAGGCCGTGGTCCGGCTAAATTCGCAGCCACGCCACACGATTTGCGGGCGTGTGTGTACACCGCAATCTTCGGTACATACGGAAAGCTATTACGCACACTTTCTATGTTTGTATACGAGAGCGCTAGATGGACCCGGGCCCAGGGAACGCTTAAAAAAAAGAAACAAAAATTTTTCTGCGTGCGGGCTTTTTTAAGGCCGCTTGTGTTCGTCTTGGCCCGTATCGTTTTTTCGGGGTAAAAGCAATCGCCCCCCTTTTCATTTTCTTTCCTTCGGATTCAAGGTCAGCGATGGTGGGACCTCGCTCCGAGCTCTCTCGTTCGGTCGGCCAGGTTGGCCAGCTTGGGTTAATTGCTCGCTTCGGTCGAGGGGAGGAACACAGCGCGCAGCATTGTTTGCCACCTCGGCCTCTGGAACCGTGCTCGTTTCTTATGAGGCGTAGCCACAAGGCACAGTGCGTAGATCGCAGGAAAGCCCGCGTTTTTTTTTGCTTTTTTTTCCTCGTGTGTGTTCCTTCGTTGTTTCGATATTTCGCTCTGCTTGTGCTCGCTTCTGCATCTTCATTCCACCAGTACTGCTTCTTACAGTATCGATACACTAATAAGAGCTTTTTTTTTCCGTGAAAACGGACACGAGCAATTAGAGTTGTCCCGGAGGGGTGCATTGTTCGATGCCTCGTTCTAGATCGCTTTTCCTTTCGCCTTGAAGGTGGCCAGACATTGCTAGTATAAGGAGCCGATAATGATAGTACAGTAGGTGAACCTTCGTGGAGATCAAGCGCTGATAGTAAACGCCACACTGAGCTCCGGTTTGTTGCGCGCCCTGCAACAAGCTGATAGTTTATGGCTATGGTAAATGTGATGTACGACCCACCATGGCTCTCAGCTTATAATGGCTGGCATGAAATATATATATATATATATATATATATATATATATATATATATATATATATACATATATATATATATATATATATATATATATATATATATATATATATTCTCAGACAAAGGCCGTGCCACGGCCGAAACATAAACCTATAAAGGAACTGCATGGTTTCTCGTGCGTGTACCAGCTTCGTTTCGTATACGTACCAGACCCACTGAACTTTCTCACTGAATATATATATATATATATATATATATATATATATATATATATATATATATATATATATATATATATATATATATATATATATATATATATATAGTGAAACCTTGTTCGTAAATAACAAATTCAACGGCAAACACCAATGAAAAGTTGGAACCGGATAGCCATGTGTTGTTTTTTGCCTCTTGTTTATTGAGAAATTTTAATTAAGCACTCCACACAATGCTTGAACGACGATATGAAGCATCAGAGGAATGGAGCGTGTTAATCAGCGTTTCGAGCTTAAATTTCACCGGTAGCTGGAAAGAGAGACTTTTCACGAACTATGTAGACCTGAAGAAGCAAGCTATACTATACCGTGATGTCTTTGTCACTGAGCTGCTAAACCGAATAGGAAGAGCTAGTGTCTACACTCAAGTATACCTCCTTCCCAGCAGCTAACATGACGGCACAGTGTGATCTTATTTTGTCATAGGGAACCGTTCCTAGTAATCCAGGGGTATAGTTAAGTCACCATGAACTAACTATAAATTTTCAAAACTTTGGCGTAACATCTCTTCCTCCCTTGTGTGACCTCCGTCCCCAGAGTGCATGCAGCTCCATCGCTTGCAGCGTTAACAAATTTGTTAAGCTAAACCACTTTTCTGTAAGTTCGACAACAGCCAGCTTTTACCGCTGCGTGATTGAATGTTTCATTACGGCCCGAAGCAATGCCCATTTACATCAACTGTGTACTATATCGCACCCGTTTACTTTTGTGTTAGTCCGGAAACCAATCATACAGCTCTGGGCTTGAGGGGAAGGCAATTCGTTCCCCAGGCTATAACGCGATTAGAATTCAAAGCCCCATTGCCTCGGTGTTTGAGTATCCCAGAGATCTACCACCGAATAAAAGCTCGCTGTGAAAGAACCAGTTGTGCCCTCCCCCTCTCTTCCCTACCCCACGCTTGCACACAAATGTGTATCCAATGCCCGCGAATAGCTTCGTTTAAACATGCTGTATTACGGCCACACTCATTGACTATACGCCAGATAAAAGAGACGCGGCAAGCGTGGACACGTTGAAATAGAAATGCCTACCGCAGTAATCATTCCGGCCTAATCAATGCGCTCGCTGAGTGACCGATGTTTAGGGTGGACCTCCGACACTACCCCGTCATCCGAGGCTAACAAACACGCGCAGAGCCTGCTTGCTCAAAAAACCTGCTCGCCGCCTTGAACGGGGCGACAATTGAATTCGGCTTCCATCATCCCACCCAGCTAATTGCATGATTCCGTAGCCAGCGCTTCCTGTTCAATCCGCTGTCGGCTCGGAGGGGCAGTCGTGCATTCAGTAATTGTTGCCAGCGCGTCCAACCCGTCCTTCCTTTCATTTGACGCGCACTCGCCTCACCTGCGTTCTAGGAACGTGCCTAGACAATGCGGTTATAGGGCTCGTCATAGAAGCGATGAGGCAATGCGTAAAAGTGGTAGATTAGAGCTTCCGCCCGACACTACTTCGTGCTTATGTATGCGTTAAATGCGTAAACTGCTTTCGCAGGATGCATTGTCTACGCGTTAAAGAGATTCATGCATACGCGTGGGCACCTATGGCCACGTTTAAAGGCAACCTTTCGTTTACGACTCTTAACTCCTCCATTCTGCCATAGACGTCGCTTCCCATACATTATACGAACGCAAACTCCGGCAACACAATCAATTGTAAAATCAGCCCACGCGCGCCATGACAGCTTAAAAATAGGTTTTGAGAGAGTGTTGGGTATTGTGGGCTGTTTTGGTGCAAAATACAAGGTGCAATTAAGTTTCCAAATGAGACACGACACTTCTCACATCGGTCGTGTTAGCTTGAAGTACCACTGAGAGAAAGGACAAGGGCGGCTTTCTTCGCATCACGTGATCTGGCAGAGCATCCGGGATCCCCCTCCCCGTTTGATGATGTGACGTCACCTTGTGACTTGATGACGTCACAGGTTGACGTTATCACGTGATCAAGATTTTTCACACCCCTCATATTTGTTGAGGCACACATTTTGTTTTAGTGAGGCAGGCATGTAAGGCTTTCATCTTTAAAGAAATAAAGAAATTGTCTACGTGTTTGAGTTCGAGCTTGGCTGTTTCTGACATCGAGATGTGTTCATGGTGATTCAGTGGTAACTGTTTTCACCGCCCCACCCGAAGCCTCGGGTTCGATTCCCAGCTATTCGGAGGACGCTGTTTAGAGAGATCGATGTGCGAAATGGCTATCGTAAACCTATCCTGCTTCCTATTAGACGCACTTAATTATTTTCAGCATTCATATTATCTCACGAGGATGGAGTGTATAGAATGAATCTTAGTATATTTCAATGTCTATAACATAGCAAATAGTTGCACGTTCTGTCACTAGTAAAGTTAAAGGGACAGTGCTTCAGCTAAATATTCGTGAGAAATCATCTAAATAGATGATGGTAAAAAAAAGCAAAACTGTCATAACACGAGAGAGAAAGAGTCAGAAGCCCAGCGCGCACAATGCAAACAGATTTGCAGCTGGGCGCCATCGTCTCGGCGTGAAAACAACAATTCTCCCCTCGAACGGGTGCGCCGAAAAAAAAAAACGGTGCACTGCTGCCATCTGTACGCAGGCTGGCTAGTTAACGAAACCATCGCTAGGGCCAGTGCGGTGCGCAGTCGGACCCCCCCCCCCCCCCCTTTTTTTTTAGACACTGCACCGTGCTTCCGACCGGGCTGCAGAAATTAGGTGCCTTTTCTCATTTTCTAACCACTACCACCACCAATCGACCCACTCCTTTCTTAGAGTGTGCAAGTCATTTCAGTACTACCGAGAACACTTCTAAGATACTTGTTTATTATTTTTTTCTGGCGTAAGTAGCTCAATATAATTAGTAGTAGAATATACAGGGTGTGTAAAATCAAGCTTTATGGATATCATAGTGTTCAGGTCTCGGAGGTATGTGAAAACTACTTTAGCCATTGATTCTTGTATTCAGGCCAGTGGCGTAACCAGGGGGTGGCACACCGGGTTCATGCGCCCCCCTTAACCACCCTAAATTTTTTGCGAAAAATTACTATTCAAAAGGAGTGCCTCTTCCGAAATCTTATATATATATATATATATATATATATATATATATATATATATATATATATATATATATATATATATATATATATATAAGGGAGAGAAGTGTACACCTAAGGGCGGGCTCGTGTTTCCGTGTTTTTTAACACAATATTAATGAGATATAACAGACAGTAATGCCAAGGAGTGTACAGGGGCAGTTATTAGAACCAATGGATTGTAAATAACAAGAAAGAAGAAAGAAAAGTGGATGAAAAAATTACCAGCTGTGAGCAGGACTCGAACCTACGACCTTCGAATAACGCGTTCGATGCTCTAACCACTGAGCTATCACAGCGGCCGTCCATCCATCCACTTTTTGGGGTTTATATGTGAATTTAGAAGTAGGAGTGACAGTCAGCGCCATCTATAAGCCAAACAACGAGTGTGAAAACACTCTTATTCGCATGTTTGGCGTCACGTAGCACGTGAACTTATTATGAGCGGGCAGCTGATTAATTGTCCTTCTTATACAACCTAAACACACCAAGTCTGCCAGTACGAGACCCTCGTTCAATGAAATAAGGGAGAGAAGTGTATATATATATATATATATATATATATATATATATATATATATATATATATATATATATATATATATATATATATATATATATATATATATATGAACTCACTCATGAGTTGACGTCGACTCACTCAGACTCAGATCAAACCGTGAGCCTCAGTGAGTATAATATTTTCGTGAGACTGAATGATAGTGAGTCCGCTTGAAGATAATTTCCGTGAGAGTGAGTCCGCGTGAGTCGAAAGCGTGAAATGTACGTCGTGAGTGTGTGTGAGTGCGTTCTGCTTGCTTTTGCCGACCTGTCGTTCAACTTCTACCTACTCAGCTTCAAGACCACTACCAGCCTTGCCTGAATTAACGTTTATACTCACGTCTATTCCCACGTAGTCCGAAGCAGTGCCATCTATACATCATTTCAATATTTATTGATCAGCAGCGTGATCTATATAAGGGGGCCTTGATGCCCCCCTCCCCCTCTACTTCCGCCAACTCTTCCAGGGAAGTTCTTGACAAATGCGTTAAATAATCATATTCTCAAAGAAAAATGATTGAACTGATTTTCGAGCACGCATAGCTCGATTTCGAAAGTAATATATCAAATGGCTCCAAGCAAAGCACTGATAATACGTGAGAAGCTGGTGTTAAAGGGCATTGATAACTTTGGTCGAGAAAGCTTGGTCGAGAAACCATGCTGCAGGGTATGCTCACACATGGTAACCACAGATACGGCAGAAGCCTCCTGTTCATACTTTGTGCACAAAATTAAAGACGACCTTCACTGGAACTCAGCCAATTCGGTATACAAAATTTGCTGTGAGGTGTGCAAACAGGAATATAATGGACACGCGGTAACCGCGTTCCGTTTGCGCTTCAACAACCACAGGCCACACGTAAAGGGCTTCCCCAATTTGCCGTTCTCCAAACATATCAACCCTCCTGGTCACTCTTTTTAACGCGTAAGTGTCATACTCCTACTATCCGGCTTACAGAACACACGGGAGCGTGAACAATGGCAGTCATACTTCATAAAGAAATTCAGATAACTTATCCACGGAATCACCCTTTTGCCTTCGACGAAGCATTACTACCCGCGGGACAAGGAACTTACACAGCGCGGCAAGCGAAAGTGCCGCGTAGCCACATTAGTTTTCTAGACCAGTGTTGCCAGCACACGAAGCGTTTTATGGAGTAGCGAATATACATTGCGGAAGCTCTCTTATAATAAGGTACAGTGAACATTAAACTACTTCTGTTTGTGCACATTTTACTTTCGTATTTTACTGATTCCTATGACGGAGGGATCAATCATGTTTTGTGTGTGTGTGTGTGAGTGGGTCTGTGTGTGCGTGTACATGTGCGTGTTCGTGTGCGTGTGTGCGTGAGTGCTTTTCAGTATAGCGCTTTGTGTGCGTGGGATCCACATTCTTGGGAGACTTCTCCGAACCAGTTAACCGTAGAATTGCTTGCCCGAGCGATTTCCTTTCTCCCGTGAAAGATGGTCGGGCTATAGCTGATTTGCACTCAAACCGAAAGTACTGTTTGTCGGCGAATATAAGCACTATAGGCATAATATTAACTAAAGGTTCGCCGTCAAGGCCTATATTAGTATGTATGAGGGAGCGGCAATGTCAAATTAGTGGATTAAATTTGCCAGGGCAGCCAAGTTTCAGAAATGACACCAGTGACCTGTTTGTGGTACCGCATTATGACGACGTTAACACTGCCTAACCAATCGCGCACGCCAGAAAACGTTCGTCAAGACGTGCTAACTCTGAGGTGCCTCATCATAATGTAGGGATGGCTCAGTGCTCTCCCATAGTAGAGTAACAAGTACTCTAAATCGTTAAGCTCTTGTTCTAAACACAGGTGCATCATCAAATGTGAGGCTCATGGGACGGCTGTATGCTCTCCCATAGTAGAGTTCACCTAGTGCTCTAAATTGTTGCCAAATTTCATTCGTTCCTACACCACTCGTATGGGTTCTTCCATAACAAAGTGCTTCTACATGGTGGCCAACTGTGGCTAACGTATGTGCCACTTTGGCCTAGGAGTGGCTCGTAAGAATTGCACGCTGCATGCTGTTATCTGAAAATTCGTGATCAGAGTTAATTAGTTTAGATTACCAACACTCTAAAAAGGTGGCAAGGTTTCCACTTTTCTTTCTTCACATTTACAATACAATTACGTCTGATAACATCCCCTATACTTTGCCTGGCATTATTGTCTCTTATTTCGAAATGATGTTGTGTCTAACAAAGAAAAATGTGCCCTGGAAATTACATACCGCTCTTTTTTGTCATACTCAGTATATGGTCACTGTCACGGACGGCCATCTTTGGCGACAACGCGTCACGGCAATTAACGGGCGCCGTACTGCCCGACTGACTGTGAGAAACGGCGGCACATGAAAGGGAACCGATAAGTGCAAAATGGGGTGCTCTCCTTAGAACGTCGCCGCCGACAGTTAATCCTTTTGTAACTGCGGCGACGTCTGCAAGGTCGTAGAAGGCCGCGGTATACCCCGAAAAAGGATTAGACTACGAGACGCCCGGCTGAGAGCTAAGTGGTTGACCGTTCCCACGGGGAAAACCGTGGGAAACGCTCTGGTGGCCAAGCCGTATGACAACAACCCGACAGGTTGTCACTCTCGCTAGTTGCGGGCCCTCTCCCAATTAAAAAGGGGTGGGGTCAAAATATTTTTGGGGCGGAGTTTCCCCTCAATTAAACGCGCATGATTGGACCCAGGTAGAGGTCTCTTGTTCCCAAGGAAGCGAGCGAGGAGACACGAGGGGGATTTAAGCGCAGGATTTTGCCCTGCTAGGCAGACTAGTCGCTGACCAAGATGGTGTAGAAACAGATCAACAAGCATCTCTTCTAGAAGTTTTTAGTGTGGCTCTGTATCGGCTGGCCACCTAAACTTAGCCGTTCGTCTAGCTGTGACGCGATATTAACGTCTGCAACGTAGACATCGGGACTTCGCTTCGAGTTAGCTCAACCTGCTCGAAGTCACCTGCAAGCACTAGCCTCCCGGAGCCACCAGCGTTGCAACACCGCCGACATCGCAGTCGTGCCAGAACTCTCTTCGACTTCTCGCTTCCGATCGTCGGGGACACAACGCTGCCGGTCATCACACGTATGTCTCCACCTGTTTATATCTTCGAACTTTCTACTCCGTAATTCTATTCTTGTTAGTTTGTGTAGGTTGTAATAGTTCTCTCTCGTAAGCTGATTTATTGTTTCTGTTATATATTTCTTTAATTGTATCAAGTGTCGTTGTATTTTGTTAGTTGTATAGAAGTGTTGTATTAGATCCCGTGTGCCGCAATATCACTAGAGTAAAGTTTGTTTTGTTTTCCCACGTCTCTGATCTCTTCACTGTCTCTGCTTGCGTACGGAACGAACCAACCTGCTGTCATTCCCGTCGCCGACTTCGCGCTGGCGACGCTAGAGTGGCAGCTTGTAACAGTCACCGCTATCTTTTGTCATCTATACAACTACATATCTAGGGCGTCTACTTCCTTTCATGAGAAAACAGGCTTTCACACCATTGCGTGGACCGGGGCAACGCTAGAATTTTTAAATGCAAAGCATTTCTTAGTGAACTTCGGCGACCTTGAGCGTATCTATCTATCTATCTATCTATCTATCTATCTATCTATCTATCTATCTATCTATCTATCTATCTATCTATCTATCTATCTATCTATCTATCTATCTATCTATCTATCTATCTATCTATCTATCTATCTATCTGTCTGTCTATCTATCTGTCTGTCTGTCTGTCTGTCTGTCTGTCTGTCTGTCTGTCTGTCTGTCTGTCTGTCTGTCTGTCTGTCTGTCTGTCTGTCTATCTATCTATCTATCTATCTATCTTTCTATCTATCTATCTATCTATCTATCTATCTATCTATCTATCTATCTATCTATCTATCTATCTATCTATCTATCTATCTATCTATCTATCTATCTATCTATCTATCTATCTATCTATCTATCTATCTATCTATCTATCTTCCTACGACTTTTAGCTGTCCTGGCCGTTTCGATAATGGTATCGATTCCAAACTTGGTATGACAAAACATGACTGTATTAAGAACATTTTTAACTAGTCATAACATGAAAATCGTGATATGTATGTCACGAATGTCATGATTTACATTTCACGGTCCTACAGCTATTGTGATGGCTTCATTCATATGACATGTTGCAAATCTGGTATGATACGGCATGATTGCATGGCGAACACAAGCGGCAGACCCTAACATGAAAATCATGACATGCATGTCATGTAGCAACATGACTACATTCCACGCTCATGATGCACTCGCGGCCGTTTCGCTAGCATCACTTATACCAAATTTGGCATTACGAGACGTGAATGGATGACAAAGGTATGTGACTCGTGCAAACAGAATAATCATGAGATGCCTGTCATGTAGTAACATGACTACATGGCACGCTCATGATGCGATGGCGGCCGTTTCGCTAGCTTCACTTATACCAAATTTGTTATTACGGAACGCGAATGGATGACGAAGGCATGATACTGGTGCAAACATGATGAACATGAGATGCGTGTCATGTAACAACATGACTACATGATACGCTCATGACGCGCTCGCGGCCATTTCGCTAGTTCCACATGTACCAAACTTGATATTACGCGATGCGAACGAACCACATGGGTAAATTACACATCTTAACATGATAATCACGACAAGCATGTCATGTAACATTATGACTACATGCCACATTGATGATGTGCTCGCGGCTGTTTCGCTTGCTTCTCATGCATATTCCAAATTTGGTATTACGTGACGCCAATGGATCACGAAGGTGTGTGACTGGTGCAAACATGATAATCATGGAATGCGTGACGTGTGAGGATATGAATACACGTCACAGTCAAGGCGCCAATACATTTAGACGTGACGCGGTGCGCGTGCTCGCCGGCGTTTATTTCGTCGCGTCACGCCGGCGTTGCCACGCCAGGCACCGGTCCTGCCATATACTCGCAGGTGCGCGGCGCGCTGCGTTGCATTGACGCATGCGCGTTTTAGCGCGTCCAGCGTCCCTTCACCACAAAGAGAGGGAGACGCAGTGTTGTCTGGGTAACGCATCGGCGCTTAATGGAGCATGTCGCCTTTCACACCGGTTACCGTCGGGTCGTGCAGGCTGACGCTGGTCGCGCCTGGCGTTAGATTAAAGGTTGTTCGCGTTTTGCTAACGTAGCGTCACTGTGCCCAGCGTGCGCGCGCGTCAACGCTACATTGGAGTACATTGGGTCCTTCATGATGCGCTCGTGGCCGTTTTGCTAGCTTCACATATACCAAATTTGGTGTTTCGTGATGTCAATAAATGACGAAATGTATGACTGGTGCAAACATGATAATCCTGACGCGCGTGTCATGTAAGAACATTACAACACACTGCGCTTATAGCGGGCTCGGGGCTCTTTTGCTAGCTCCACATATCTTAATATTGGTATCACGTGACGTGAATAGATGACGAAGGTAAACGACACATCTAAATATGATAATCATGATACGGAAGTCATGTACGGCATCATTCACCTCCACCTCGTAATGTTGTGCTGATTTTAAAGTGACATATCAATACTTCTCATTCGTGCTTCGCATACCATAGATGACCACTGTGCGTGGGATCTGGAGGTTTTTTTTTCACTGGTGGAGATAAGGGGGGGGGGGGGGGGGTTAAGGAATATATGCGTTGTGTATTGACTATGCTTGCTCTTGAGGGTGAGGCCGAAGAGGAGGGGGGGCAAAAATTTGGGGGGACTGCAGTCTCCCGTACCCCCCGCTGGCACCGTCCCTGTGCCCGGAACTTGCAATATATTCAAAAAGTGATAAGATTGGCTAGTTGGTATGGATGCATAATAATAAACAACGCGAAAAAAAAAACGAGAGACAAAAGGCTTTGCGTAGTTCTCCCCTTATGACTGTTTTTCTTTGCACTGTTTATTTGAATGAGTGTAATATGTTTATTTTAATGAGTGTAATATGCCCAACGCTCGCTAAACCTTTCTAAAACCAAGGAGGTTACGCCCAGCGATTACAACGTAGCAACCCTTTCTTGTCAGATAATGCTCAATGTACATGCCAAAGGCTGCTAATGGGTAATGAGAGACAGGAGAATTCGGCTTTTAGTTAACGCGCACGTTGCGAATTTTTCATTGTTATACAACGCACAGGAGAAATTTCCCACTGGCACCACCTTGCAGGTCAAAGTGTAAGACATGTTACGCACTACTATGAACGGGTGCCGCTTTAAGCAGCTTCACCCCCTAAAAAAAACAAAAAAACGTCCTCCTATCACCGCCATCCGATGACGAAATCAAAGGCGCATTAGACGCAATGAAAAAGGGATCGGCCCCAGGGCCTGACGGACTCCCTGCAGAGTTTTATGTACAGTTCTGGCCTATCATTGGTCCAACTATGTCATGAGTCATTCGCAAGTGTTTCCAAGATATTACACTTCCAACCTCTTTCCACAAAGGCCGTATAACACTAGTTCCTAAGAAAGACCCAATGTCCACGCGACCAGAAGATTGGCGCCCTATTACCCTGCTCAATGTAGATTACAGGCTCTTGGCCAACATTTTGGTGCGCAGAATCAGTCCATTTCTTCCAACATTAATTGCTCCCCACCAGGTCTGCTCTGTTCCGGGCCGAGAAATACACACCCATACGTGGTTAACGCGTGACATCATTCAATACACCACTAGCCGATGTGCGCAAGGACTGTTGGTTTCATTAGATCAAGAGAAAGCTTTTGATTTCATGGAACATGGCTACATACTAAATGTTTTACATGCATACGGATTCCCTGATAAGTTCATTGGCCTCATCCACTCGATGTGCACTAATTCAGAAAGTACCCTTTACTTAGATTCCCGTGAGAGTCACGCATTTAGAGTCACGCGTGGGGTCCGTCAAGGGTGTCCCCTCTCCCCAGTGTTATTTATCCTTGCATTAGAACCCTTCTTGAGGGCCGTTGAACATCACTCGCAAATTCGTGGCTTACCTCTACCCGGTAACACTCAAGTAAAGGTCACTGCATATGCAGATAATATTACTCTATATGTACATAATGAACAGTCGCTGCAGTATGCTCTTGATACATTCCATGGTTTCGGTATTATCTCCGGTGCAAGGTTAAACTTTTCTAAAAGCCAATATTTTTTCATTGGCAACCCCAGCGGTCGTATGAACATCACGTCGCCTTTACAGTGGTCTCCTGAGATATCAATACTCGAAGTTGCTTTCACTGCATTTGGTATACAGGATAGCATCTGGTCATCCGTTGTACAAACTCTTCTAAGTGATATCAAAGCAGCCAGGTACTTCGAATTCCCCCTCTTGGAACGCCGATACTTAACTCAAACGGTGTACCTAGGAAAATTTTGGTACCTTTGCCATTCTGTTAAACCACCGCTCCACGTCTGCAGGAAAGTGCAAAGCTGCATCAGTTCATTTTTTTTGGTCTGGTGGCACAGAATTGTTATCGCGCCCAGCGTTAGCTCAACCGCGAGATCAAGGCGGTTTTGCATTCCCCGACGTTTCCGTCACGGCTTCTACATTGTGCCTCCGCACTCTATTGCGAATACTAAGCAATGATGGCATGCCCGCTCAGACACTGGCTCGCTACCATCTGGGGCCATCACTACGTGTCTTTTTGCCGGATAGCCAAACAAACCAAGGTCCCCAATCAACGGAATTACCATCTTTGTATCGAGCCCTTCTGGCATTTCACCGACGTTTGGAAGCTACGTGCCCAGAGATAGAGGTGGCCGATTCTAAAGTGGTGGACACAATGGCCGCCCTTCTACGACCCTTGGTGCCCCAGCATCGTCAATCTGTTATGAGCCGCGCTTGGAAACCAATAACTGCCGCAGTGTTGCCAGGGCATCTCAGAGACTTTGTGTGGAGGTTGGGCTGGGGCTTGCTCCCCACGCGAGACCGGTTGCAGCGATGGCAGGTGGTTCGCACTTCCACTTGCCCCAACTGCGTCATGGTAGAGACCAATCGACATGCGACGTTTGAATGTGTGGTTTCCCGCCTTTTTTGGCGTGCGGTTAACGCTGGTTTATGGGACAGGGGGTGCGAACTTTCGTGTCCAACGGCCGATTTCCGCGTAGCCGCTTCTCCGCTCTGTTAATAGTTGCGGGGCTGTTCAGCCTTTGGAGAAACCGATGTGAGGCCGTAGCTGCCAATTGCCGCCGGCGTGCTTTGTGGCCGATACTGGGGAGAATGAGACGAGAGATCCTCGCGTTCCTCTCCGAGGAGCTTTTCTTCCTCGGGGAGCAAGAGTTTCTGCGGCATTGGTCGTGCCCTTTCGTCAAGGTGGAACACGAAAGGATACAACTCATTTTTCAACCAACTTGGTGCTAAGCAGCGCCTGTTGAGTTGTTTTATATGATTTCATTTGTTACATATCGTGTTTCATTGCATCTATTGTATCGTTATACCATTGTATCATGATATCGCATTGAGTTCTTGTGTACATATATGCCAACATTGTCATGTATATTAGAGCAAATGTCTTCACTGTAACGTAGTGATGTTAGTCGTGAAATATAGATGTGCCGAGGTGTATATGCCCTGTTACTGGAATGGTATGAAGCCTTTGTGTTCTGTACATGCTGTAAATAAATTTTTTCTAAACAAAAAAGCAGAGGTAACCAATCCAAATCACCGCCGTCTTCATGTAAGAACAACATTCGCTACGCACATTTTCAATGTAGCCATGCGTCACCTGGTACAAGTGTATGGCCGAAAAAAATGGCAGCATATCCACGGAGTGAATGATGGAGAGTGGGGCGGAGCAGTCGTCCGTCCATTCGTTCTTGCTTCCATCCGTCCATGCGTCGATCTGTGTGACCGTCCATGCGTCCATCAGCCCGTCCGTGCGTGCGTCTGTTCGTGCGTCCGTGCCTGTGTTCGTCCATGCAGCCGCCCCTGCGTCCGTTCATGCGTCCATCCATGCATCTGTCTGTGTGTCCGTTCGTCCATCTATTCAACACTCCAAGTATTACCATCTCGCATCTTTTCATCATATATTCCACATATAGAAGCACCGCCATCCAGCGGACATTCCAAGGACTAAACGAGAGGTGGCACACGCACACTTTCTTACGGCTTGCGCTTCGGGTCCACTTCCCACCTTTAACCGTGCACCTCGAGTTCATGGTATATACTAGTTCACTGTATTCATGGCACTGCGGCAGAACGCTCTCTAAACCTTTCGAAAACCAAGGAGGTTACGTCCCGCGAGTATGACGTAGCAAACTTTTTCAGTCAGATAGTGCTCAATGTACATGCCAATGGCTGCTAATGGGAAATGAGAGGCGGAGAATTCGCCTTTTACTTTCTTACGGCTAGCGCTTCGTATCTACTTCCCATTTTTAACCACCTCTAGTTCATTCATGGTTTATATACAAGTTCATTGTATACATGGCACTGCGGCTCAACGCTCGCTAAACCTTTCTAAAGCTAAGGAGGTTACACCCAGCGAGTATAATGTAGCAACCCTTTCTTGTCAGATAGTGCTCAATGTACATGCCAATGGCTGCTAATGGTGATCGCAGCCTGCGCGTTAACTAAAAGCCGATTGCTCCTGTCTCTCATTCCCCATTAGCAGCCATTGACATGTACCTTGAGCACTATTTTTTATTGTTCAGCAACGCACAGAAGAAGTCTCTCACTGGCACAAGCTTGGAGGTCAAAATGTTATACTTGTTACATACTACGGGGGACGAACGGGTGCCGCTATAAGGAGCTTCGCCCCTAAAAGAAATGGGTCTAAAGCATTTGTGAGCACCTGAAATGGCATGAACACTTTTAGAAAAAAAAACTGATAGGGTGGCCAGTGCGAATGACCAGCGGTTGACAGAATGCCTCGAGAAACTGAAATAGTACGTCAAGACAATGTTCAGGGCCTGTCAAAAATTTCCCAGGTCACGCTACCATAGGCGTACATGAGATAGCAGCCTGAAAACGGAAGTACTCTGTACCTTCTTAAATGCGGCGTTCTTACGTCTCTCCAGTTCTCGATAGTGGTTGAAATGTTCGTACCACCGTGATAAAATACACACAGAGACCTACGTGATACATTTTCTCGAACGCTTGCAAGTTATGCACAGATGATGCGCATTTCTCGCAGCCTCGCAAATGCAATTTCGTTCATTTTCTGCAAAGCATGGCTCCACTTCTTCCATATTCACTTCTTCGTTTGCCCGCACCTATAAGTTTACTGTTGCCAAATGAGATGAACCAGCTCCCACGGTGGTGACCCTTGTGTGAGTCTTGGCGGTTCATTCATTCATCTGCTCCTATCATCCGAGATTCGTGGGGCTTGATCCTATCATCTCTGGGCCACGAAACTGCACGCTAAGCTCTCGAGTTACCCAATCCATAAGCGCGCCCTTTATACACACAAGCACGCACATCGGGCTCCGCAATACCCTCGCACATAGAACAAGAGCATGCAGGAAGAAGGAATCGCACCCCGAGCAAGCACCGCGGAGGGGGGCGAACCACATCACGACAGGCTCGGCTGCCCACTGTCCACACCTTTCTCCTGTTTGCCCAGGGACCCCCGGTCTCTCACTCGTGTATGAGAACAGGAGTAAAATAATGATAGGAGCGAAGTTCAAACAAGGATATCGCACGCACGCGCTCTTAGTAAAAGCGAGCTGCAGATATCGAGAGAGACGGGACAAATGAGCCCCGCGGGGAGCGCACAGACGTCAGCGTGCATATATGCGTGCCCATCGGGATGGTCACGATGCGTGCTGGGCTCACATCATTTATAACAGCCCTCTCGCGCCGGTGTTGCTGACACCTAGCCGTGGCCGCCATCACGCACCCCGCGGCACGCGCGCACACACCATGAGCGGATGTCGTGTCCAGGAGTGCGCGTGTACGCGCACACATACGTCGCTGCTGACCGTGCTTTGACCAATGGCCACCCGCCCACCCCTTCGCTACACGCCGCATTCCTCTTCCCCTGCACCTCAGCCTAGCTGGTTCACTCGCACACACGCACACAACCGACCCCTTGTTGAACAGAAGTATATGCGTGTGTACGGTGGAACCGACCTGCCACGTGACACGGATGAGCCCACCGGGGCAGGGTGTGCGTGTGTTTACTCAACCTGCAAAAGCGATACGTTGAGGAGGAGACGTCGCCGACCGTCTCTGTCGGAGCTTGACTCTTCCTGCTTTTTTATCTTGCAAGGGCATTTTGTCTCTTCACTCGTCGTTTCGTGGTGCATACTCCCTGGCAGAAAAAAGAAAACAGAAGTATGAAAATATTAGTCATGCTGGATCCCCAGCTCGACCACGGGATATTTTTTTAGGCTTTGTGCATGCTAATCTACTTTCGACGTTGAAATTCGTTCAAGTTGTATTGTGTTATTTATGCGAATATTTCATATCAGCGCAGGAATTGGCGGTATCTAAAAGACTATATTGCCTCGTCTTGTTTTTTTGTTGTTGTTGTTGTTGCCGTTGATTTTACAGCAGGTCAAAGCCGCCATGAAAAATAGGATGTTTCTAGCTAGAAGTAAATATCGTCTTTCAATCCGTTCAACCCTTGGCACGCCTTCACTAGAATTGGTAGCACGTAGTGGTCAACTTCGGTGACCAAAGAAAAATAAAAGAGACAACAAGCAACGCAAACACACAAACGAAATAATAATAACTGCCGTCGAAAGTTTTTATGTCCCAAAACTATGATAGGATTACGAGGGACGCCGTATCGGAGGGCTCCAAAAATTTTGGACACATGAATATTCATACAGGGGTTTCACGTAACTTTAACCAGAGTTTAAAAATATGCCCGAAATTTAATTACGACGCGAACAAATGCATGTTGCTCCCCGTTGCCTGGAGTTAGTCCGACAATTTTTTGTGTTCTCAAATATTGTTTAATTAACTAACTTTTCAAGAGACGAAGATAGATGAGAAATTTCAATGAGAAAGTTGTAGATCCGTTTACAAAACGTCCGATGAGATAGTTTTGAACTTTGTATCTGTTAGGTACTAGTGTTTTTCTGCTAATTACAAATTCCCTCGAAATACAAAAAATGCCACGTGGCGAACCCGCTCGTGCGCCAGTGCGCGCAGTGATTCTAGTGCTCCCTAACGTTCCGCTTACGAACGACAATGACATTTGCCCCATTGTGCTGTCTCGGCATGGCCGCAACGATGGTGGTGGCTTTACGATGAACACTTTTTGCTATCGACCACAAAAACGATAACCGCTGTGACTGCTTATCGCTGTCATGAACCGGTGCGAGTAAAGCGTGTCGTTCATACGAGGAACGTTAGGGAATACTACAATCAACGTGCGCACTGACGCGCGAGCGGGTTTGTCACGTGGTATTTTTTTTTGTATTTCACGGGAATTTGTAATTAGCAGAAAAACACTAATACTTAAAAGATATAAAGTTCAAAACAATCTATTTGCACGTTTTGCAAACCGATCTACGACTTTCTAACTGAAATTTTTTATTCATCTTCCTTCCTGAAAAAGTTAAACAGATCTAATTAAACAATATTTGAGAACACAAAATATAGTCTAAATAACTTCAGGCAATGGTGAGCAACATGCATTTGGTCGCGTCGTAACTACGTGTTCCAGCATGTTTTTACACTCTGGCTTTATGTTACTTGTATGTAACTCTAGTTAAATGCAAGTATTATTGTTTGAAACTCTACGCCACCGTCGATCTGCTTGCTTCATGTGGAAATGAAAAATTTCCCTAGATGATGACAAACTTCTTTTTTTCCCCTATATACAACCGAAATTCTCTAGATCTAGGGAAATTTTCCTAGAGCTGGCAGCACTGCCCTGTAGATACACGGGCCTTAAGCATTTCGCCTCCACCAATAGGTGGCCGCGACGACCGGAGTTCGATCCCGCGACCATCAGATCAGCTGTCCAGCACCATGACCTATAGACCACCATGGTGATTAAAAAGAGTACTCGGCGTAAATGCCATGCGCCACGCTGAGCGTGATGAGTGGAATCGACATCAAGATATTCTGTGGGCATAATTTTTGAAAATGGGGTAGTCTGTCGAACGACGACGAACAAGTTGATCTGGTTTCTTGCATTTATGTCATATCTAATCGTAGCCATTGCTTCCGTGGATAACATTTTGTCGGGTACAATGCAAAGTAGGAATACAAGGCTGTGAGAAGGATTTGGAGCATACAGAGGGGCACTAGCTGACTTCCCAAAAGAAAGAAAGAGAGGAAGAAAGAAAGAAAGAAAGAAAGAAAGAAAGAAAGAAAGAAAGAAAGAAAGAAAGAAAGAAAGAAAGAAAGAAAGAAAGAAAGAAAGAAAGAAAGAAAGAAAGAAAGAAAGAAAAGAAGCGCACGGGAGAAGGCCTCGGTGTATTTTTTCGCAGGGAAGCCGATGAGCCGTATAGAGGAGCAGCTCCGCACATATTTGACGCATTTGTCAATGCCGCGAAAGGCCGCCACAAGGAAGCATGGTCCTCCGACCGAGCAGCCCAACCGGAGTCGCGCATCGCAGTCGCTGTGCACACACCAGCCGCTATGGTTTTGTTTTCTCCCTTCGCGCACGGCTGGCCGGATCGGTTGCCACTGATCGATGCCGACGTATTAAAGGAAACTTTTTGCCCGCCCGAGACATTTGTACGAATCGAAGCGCACTCCTCGCGGTACTCCGCATACATCTTTTTTTTTTCTCCTCGTATTTTCATGTGCTCGAGATGTGCCAGTGCAACCATTTTTCGCAGAGTCAGTTATTCAAGGGTTTCTTTCAGGAATAGGACCATTTTATAGTTGGCCTACATATACAAGAGTTTCATAAAACACCGGGCTGAATAATGTCCGCCTCCATGGCAACGTGATCAAAGAGTTCGGCTGCTGACCAGAAAGTGGCGGGTTTCGTCCTGGCCATGGAGACATCGTTTTGATATCTGCGGAATCCTAGAGTCCCGTGTAATCTGTAATGTCAGTGCATGGCAATAAGATGCCAGATAGTCAACGTTTCCGTTGTCTTCCACTACAGCGTGTGGCGTGATGATACCGTGGCTTTAGGAATGTAGCTGGAGCCGGCGTATCGACAAGAGGATTTGTCTTCGTCAGTGTAGCTAAGGCTTTCATCAGCAACATGTTTTAAGCAGTAGCTGCCCTGATACATCGGCTGCTGGTGACTTTTGATTTTTCCAAGTTGAAGCTTTCACCTTTTCCTGAGGTTCTCTGTTGAGGCGAAAGCATGCGATCACCTAATTAAAAGCCAAAATTGACCTGTCAGTGCCAGCTCGAGTGTTGAAAAAAAATCGTCATCATGTTACGAGGTCACCATATCAGGTCATTATGACGTTGCACATCACCAAAATTTGTGACGTCATCGTGAACCTGTTCGGGTAAACGTGCATCGCGGTACTCCGTTCCCGGTCATTTGTTTCTGTCAGAGTGCACGATTACCCGTATGCGTTATATATACCAATTCGCCCAGATCGCTGTATTAGTCGATGATGAAGTCACTATGGTGTCACGTAACGGGACCTCACGTGACATCTTCACTTGCTGAAAGGTGGGCCGATGACGAAGGCGCTGCAGAACAGCTCTTTCATATTTAGCGGCCCCAGCAGAACCGTGTTAGGAGCAGGAAGTTTTCGAAGAAGAAGGGGAGGGGTTAATACATTGAATGAACAGAAAAAAAAAGAGAAGAAAATGGCTTTTGCCTTGGAGTAATTTTAATTGATTGCGTAGGGGACCTTGTAAGGATTCACTTGGCTTAAAATAAAGAAAAGGCGAACACCTACATTGTGTAGAGAATCAAGATAATAAGCCTAAAATCAAACATCTTGGCTGACTCGGTAGAGAATTGAGATTCGAAGTTTTGTCGGGAAGGACATCTCGGTGACAAACGGCGATGTCATAACATGGCGGCAGCGAACGGTGGGAATCGCGCGTGGGCATTCGCGTGCCCGTATTGACCACCGCGGCGTATACCGCCCTCGGCAAACCGTCCGGCACAAAATGCAAGACGCGGCCGCTTTGCGCCACACGCACAAACGCGAGACACCAAAAAGCTGCCGCGCCTGGAAATCCCGCGAAAACAAGGCGATGGATCCGTGGTCCGTGCCGGAGAAATGGAAGAGACCATAGCCGCGGGAAGGTGGAGAGGAAAGAACACCGCAGCCGGCGCAAGGCCCGCACCCCGGGTCGCGGAAGCAGAACGATTGCTACCGGGCCGTATCGAATAAAGAAGAGCAAGCGGGTTCGCCTATTCAAGCGGCTGTGATTGAAACCTCCCGGCGTTGGCGGGTGCAGGTTTCGCTTTCCCGGAGCCCCTGCAACAGCGGTTATTCCCCCCACCACCCCTCCCGTGACTCTTCACGGTGTATACCGTTTCTGCTGTCACTGAAGGCTGCGTTTCTCGGTGCTTTCTGCT
Source organism: Rhipicephalus microplus (assembly GCF_043290135.1). Taxonomy (NCBI): domain Eukaryota; kingdom Metazoa; phylum Arthropoda; class Arachnida; order Ixodida; family Ixodidae; genus Rhipicephalus; species Rhipicephalus microplus. The sequence goes on along the minus strand of NC_134704.1, from coordinate 34,148,332 downwards.
GGACTGGACTCTAGTGGATGCGTGTTTGTAAATTGCGTGGTGTGAGTTAGTGAGTGAGTTAGTGAGTTAGTAAGTGAGTGAGCGAGCGAGCGAGCGAGCGTGTCTGTACGCATGTTTGTGTGCATCTGTGGGTTCGTTGTGTGGGGGTGGATGGGTTTCTGAGTGCGAACATGGTTCAGTATCCTTGTCATTTTTCTCTTACTTTCCTTGTTGAAAACGCGAGGTATTCGGTTACCTCGCAAATAAATCAAGGTGATGAACGTTTTCTTTATTATCGAAGTTTAGTAATAATGTAGAAATTGTTTCGTATAGACACTCGGTACTATACATAAATGATAATAATGTTATAGAAAGATCAGATGTACTGACGGTAACAGGGGTACATCGCATTCCTTCGCAGGATAACTTCCTCGGTGAATGGGCCTGGAAAAAAAAATTTACGAATGACATCACCGTTGCCGCTACAGTTAAGATAAAAGAAGCGAACCACAAATAACCATTGGTGGAATGAAAGCAAGTATGGGTGCGCGTGTAAGACACGCCGTGAAGAAACACAGGCGCTTTGTGCTACAAAATGGAAAACGAAGCTCCCAGAAAGTCTTCGATGCCTTGAATGAAAGTGAAAGCTAAAAAAAAGTAAAAAAGAGGAAGGGAGAAGAGGGCTAAAAATAGGAAGAGGACGCGGTGACACTGCATGGGCCGCAACACAAAGGGCGATCTCGTCTCCTGCGGTGATTGAGGATACGCGGCTGACTCGAACGACAGGCGATATTACAAGCGGTACCGCTGCGACAGACCGCCAAACGGGTCACCTGAGACCCATACCGAGCTGGGCCAATTTTCCAGATGCGCAGGGTCTCGCTCTTCCGCCCCGCTTCGATAGATACGTGCACTATAGAAGCGGCCAGCGACGAGGCCAGGAAGACACCCTTGCGCCTCAACCGACGAATGGTGGATAGATGCGTGCAGCAAAGCGGCCACCGAATCTGGCAGCGACGCTTCCCAGCATATATATCACCAATCTGCGACTAGATACGTGCAGTATGGTGGCCTCCGTGTTTTTCAAGAAGGGATTCCTGCACCGATGTACACAAGCAAGTTGTGAAGCTATCCGGTAGCGTAACATGACCACGAACTAATTGGCACGTAATAATCAGGGTGCGGTAAATGCAGCCGTAACCCATGGTGAAGGTGTGTTACGGTAGAGTAGATGAAATAGCCCGCGGTTGGCTCCATGGTTAGCCTTATATAGAAGATACTCAACTTTTCAAAAAGCTGAGTCAGCTGTTCGTATTCATTCTTATAGACAGTAGTGTGCAAAGACGTATACAAGAGGTCAAGACACCACTTTCTTGGTGTCAAGACGATGGTGTCAACAGACCACCTACTACTTGTTTTAGAATCAATTCTATTTTTTTTTGTATAGCCCGACCGCAGTCCTCGGGATTTACTCATTGCACACATTATCTGAAGTGTAGACCGTGTGTACAACGTTCTAAGGCATCCTAGTTCTGTAGCGTACAATAGCAAAATAAAAAGGGCAGGGAACAAAAAAGAAAAGGGGATGCTACCGGAGGTTGAGAACAGATATAAAAAGGGGAAAGGGTTGACGAGCTTAACCTGCGTGTATCGTCCTCAGGGGCAATTGCGTAGTTCACCAAGGCGGCCAGCTCTATTATACTATACATAAGACGATTTCCGCTGGTGCAGCCATTCGCAAAAAGCGGCGGCTGCTTCGGTGAGCCTCATGGTAAGGCGTTTGGCAAACACGTATTCTTCGTATTGGATGAAATGGTCATTGTCTCGCATACCGTCCTAAAGGACGGTATGCGAGACAATGATTATTTCGCTTTTGTTTTCTTGTTAGTAGGTGTTTACTTTTTTTTTGTCAATGCTAATAGGTCGGATTCTCGCTATGGTTCAAGAAACAATCGAAACGCAAAGACTGTCTTTTTTTTTCTTCTTTTTACGTCTGCTGACGAGCACAGGTCGGCGAACTGACTCGCGAAAAGACACTCAGACCCAGACCGAGGTGCGGGTCTTAGTCTCAATGAGTCAGGGTGAGTAATATTTCGGTGAGACTGAGTTCGAGTGAGCCTCAAGGGCAAACTGTGTTTCTTGAAGGAATCTGAGTGAGTTCCACATTCTTTGCTGTCCCACGCTGCGCACTCTAAACATTCCTTCATTTTATCTTCAGCAGCAATTTACTCTCCAGTGATGTAACTTGTGTTCTCGAAATTTTGTCGTTTGTCTGCAATGGTTGTGACAATATTTATGATGATGGTGATGGTGATAAAACAGATGGGTATGCATACGCAATGAAAAACGTCACACCGTGGAGTAATTGTTTCCCGGAAACTTCAATTTAATCTAAAAATTTATGTATTACCGCCATATCGTCCTCTAATCTGCTAATGAAACTGTTGTAGAGAACTACGCTTGAACACCATTACCCCAAATTGCAGCGTTCATTTCATTATTATCGACCCATAGACACTTACTCCGTCGTGATAGACCCGCCGCGGTGGTCTAGTGGCTGCATTGCTCGGCTGCTGATCCGCGGGTCACGGGATCGAATCCCGACTGTGCCGGCTGCATTTCCGGTGTCTCTCATAATCATAAGTGGTTTTGGGATGTTTTATTTATTTACACATACTGTTGGCCGTTATGACCGTAACAGGGTGGGTAAAGTAAACATAAAACAAAATAAGTACAATGTATTGTAATAAAGACCGAATTTTAAAAAATACACAAAGGAAAATTATCTAAACGCTGTTAATAAAAACGTACATACATATATTGTGATGGTGGTATAGAATGCAATATGAAGTGACTATGCGATGTTTTTTCGAACAACATGGCAATATATGTACAATACTATACCAACACTCAATGTTCACGACATATTTTTGATGCACTTTTCAAAGCTTTCTATGCTCTTCGAATTCAGCACCGGCACTGGCAACTCATTCCACTCTTTTATCGTTCGTGGAAAAAAGAAATACGCGTACACATCAATATTGAATTTAGGAACCGAGAACACAAATTGATTGCATGATCTGACATTGCTTGAAGGCCTGGCAACAAGATAGGCTTTAGTTTCAATATTAAGGTGTTCTTTTGATAAGAAAAAAAAAGACATTTAAGTCGACCGACTTTCCGGAGATGAGCCAGCGTAAGCAATGCAAGCCACCGAAGCATTTCAGAAACGGAGGCACTTCGTGAATAACGCGATAAAATTAGCCTTGTGACTTTCAATTCGATTTATTAACCCCGCCAGGAAGGGGTCCCACACTGCACTGGCGTATTCTAATGTTGGCCCTACGTAGGTCAAATATGCAAGCAGCTTAACGGATGGTGTTGCTAGCTTTAGTTTGTGACGAAGGAACCATAACTTTTTTTCTGCAGCTGCGCAAGTGCTGTTCACATGTGATTTCCAATTTAGGTCGTTTGAAATGATTAAGCCTAGGTGTTTTATCGAGTCAGCTTCGTTTAGAGTTGTGCAATTCATCTCATATTGACATTTATATACATGTTTTTTTTTTTTCTGTTCGTAACTCCGACAATGACTGGTTTGGATTCATTGATTTTCATTTGTCATTTATTGGCTCATCTTTCTACGGCTCTACAGGAGCTTTTGTAACAAACCCTTTGTATCAATCAGTAACTCTGCGGTGATTAGCAGGTATAGTTGCTGACCATGTACACAAATCGAAAGATTTTAACTTCAAGCTCATGTCATGAATCGTGGCACAGATGACCCACAAAACATCGACACAGAGCAAATGTTGCGTCTATTTCGCGCAGTTCGCTTTAAAACCATTGGCTCCGCGGGATGACATTGAACATGAACTTGAATGCGATTCTATACCCTTTGTGAAATATCTTGTAAATGAAACACCTGAAGTTCTGCATTTAATTCAGTGAAAAATTTAAGTTATGTCAAAGAAAGATTCCACAGAAGTGTAAGCGGGTGTGTATTTCCACTATATAGTCGCGGACGCACACACATGGAAACACTTGAAGTTCCACAAAATCCCTTTTCATCTTTTCATACACGTCAGACGCAAAGTGTAAAGAAAAAAGAGGATAATAAAATTCCCTCACAAGTCCCACGTTTTCCTAAACCATGTACCAACTACTTTCGATCATTGGTATACCCGCACTGCTGCAGTAAAACACGTTTCACGATACTAAATTTAGGCGTAATGCCTTTAACACGCCCTCTATGGAGTGTTCAGCAAGGGAAGTAAGAATGATGAAAATTCGCCTCGCTTTTAATGTTTCAGAGATGTCTAAGGAAAAACGTATGCAACAGAAGATAAAGAGAAAAAAAACCGTCAGCACGTCAATGCGTGCTAAGAAAAAAAAATAAAGACACCGCGCATTGGAGGACAAGAAGAAAGCTGGAAACGGTGCATGATCGCGGAAGCCATGGTACCGTAGCTTGCAGCTCGGTCAGCGTTCATTCATGCAAACACGGCGGAAGGAGAAGCCATGCCGGTAGGGGCGAGTGGTTAATCTGCAAACTGACTTGAAATCATGTTTCAACCGCATTTGCAACGGGCAACGTCATCAGGCAGTTGCGTCATCGTACAGCACCACGTGAATAGCTCTCGGGAAATACTCTTTTTCTGAGCTGTGATGTGTTGCACATATATGCGTGTAATTGCCACACATCATCCTCGATCTAATAATTAGGGATATCGTACCGTCATCTTGAAAAAAGTACACGCAGTACTCCCGAAAAAAAAAGAAAGGGTGGCAGATTAAGCACACTGTGGGAGATCGATGCAGTGTGATGCAGAATGTGAGTAGCCATTGTCACAGCTTTTTTTTTTCTTTGAGCAAAGAGATAGGAGGTAGATAGCCGTATTCATGTATTTTAATTACTTTTGCGGGTAACGTAGCCAAACCCCTTCTGATCCGAAGGAAGCGGGATTGAATCCCGAAGCTGCGGTGACCGCATGTTCTATGAAGGCAAAAATGTTCGAGGTTCACGTGTGTACATAGATAGCTCGTGCACTTAGTCTTTGTTTATTGCTGTATTTTGACGTTCGTTTCGGATGTAAGGATGGATCGTCTTGAAATTCTTGAGCCTTAAAATGCTCAGGGAGATGGACTGGAACTGCTGAGCAATTGCTGAACTCCGTCTTGCGACAAGGCTGCTGTTTGCCACAAAGAGCCAAATGTGTCGTAAATGAAGCTCGGGAGAACCCGTGTGTACGGTACTACATACCTACCCCTTTCTACAATGCTGGCTGAGGCGCCAAGCGCTGCAGCTCTTGCAGACACTAGTGCCAGATTTTCCACTATAGTCTTTCCGAATCGGCGACACGCCAGGACCAGAACTGAGACACACATATATTCAAGAAATAATAATAAAATTAATAATAATAATAATAATAATAATAATAATAATAATAATAATAATAATAATAATAATAATAATAATAATAATAATAATAATAATAACAATAATAATAATAATAATAATAATAATAATAATAATAATAATATTTGGGCCTGTAAGTCCCAAAACCAAGATACTTTTATGGAAGACGCCGTAGCAGAGGGCTCCGGAAAATGTGATTATCTGGTCTTCTTTAAGGGCCAACTCCGGCGATTTTTCGACCACACAGGAGATAATAGTGCTTAGATGTTCCTCAGACAATCTTCTCACGCGCCCTATAATTGAAATGCAAAAAATTTGAAAATAATTTTTAATTACCGAAAATAACCGCAATACCGAAACCGAAAGCTAAGCGAGTGCTCTTCTACGTGTGACGTAAAAAATTGCCTGACACTGCCGGAACCTGCCTGATTCCACATAATGTCAGCCAGATGGCACCACTTGTCCACGCCGTCCGCGTCGATTGGTTCAACGCTGACGCTGTTATGGTGAATATATGGCGAATCGTGTGCGGCTCACAACGCTACACCACTTGGCACCTATCGCACGCCCACAAACACGGAAAAAGAAATCGCACGCTCAATCAAGAAAGCGCCGGCCGAACCCACACAATCCATAGCAGACAAGCAAACGCTTGTCTGCTATGGACGTCACGTCCACTAGGCAAAACTCAACGTCACACACACACTATGTTGCCGTTAATTTTGGCAAGCGAGGTGAGCCCGTTTCGAAACAAGCTCTAAAATTCATTTGAAAAGAATCTGCGAAACTCTCAAGCCTGTAATTTGGTATGAATGACGCAAACGTGCAAATGAACGTACCCAGTCAATTTCATTGAGGTCCACTGACCTCGAAAAGTCGCCGGAGTTGGCCTTTAAGGCTCACTCACTTCGCAGAGTACGCGGGCCTTCACCTCCGTCGAAATGCGACCGCCACGGCCCGGATCGAATCCATGTCCTTCGGGTCAGAAGCCGAGCACCCTCATAGGTAGCCACTGATGCACCGTGATTGACCTCTACGCAAGAATGAAGCAGAAGCAGTAATACGCCTGTAGTAATACGGAGTATACGCTCGGAGGAGCAAACAGTCTACAAATCAGTAGAAAGAAGACCACAGATAAAGAAATAGATAATAGAGAGACAAACAAGATAATCACAACAGAAGAGAAGAGGTTGAAGACAGGCAGATTGTCCAAATTGGTAATGCTCCAGGCTGAAAATATGTAGCAGCGATTTACAGGCGGGATGAATTAAAGAAGTCGCACACATGGCGCTAATTGTTCCTTTTTTTCTTCGGTGCTGTGTAAAACACTGTTTGATATGGTTATAATGCAGGAAAACAAAAACAAATATAAAATGTCAGGAACTAAAAATGTAATTGAAGGACACTTTGTCACTTCCAAACTGTCTTCGTCGAAGCCTGTGGTCATTAAACTGACTATGCCATGTCAGTTTTTCTTTAAACTCTTGGGGCGCTCCTTCAAACCTCTTGACGTGAAATCAGTTACCAGCGCGTCTGCGCTTCTCCTATGAAAGACAGCCTCGCTAGCTGATTTGCACTGAAAACCCAAGTAGTGTTTGTCGGCGAATAAAGCAATATACGCATCATCATCATCATCATCATCATCATCATCATCATCAGCCTGACTACGTCCACTGCAGAACAAAGGCCTCTCCCATGTTCCGCCAGTTAACCCGGTCCTGTGCTCGCTGCTGCCAATTTATACCCGCCAACTTCTTAATCTCATCTGCCCACCTAACCTTCTGTCTCCCCCTAACCCGCTTGCCTTCTCTGGGGATTCAGTTAGTTACCCTTAACGACCAGCGGTTATCCTGTCTACGCGCTACATGCCCGGCCCATGTCCATTTCTTCTTCTTGATTTCAGCTATTATATCCTTAACCCCCGTTTGTTCCCGAATCCACTCTGCTCCCTTCTTGTCTCTTAAGGTTACACCTACCATTTTTCTTTCCATTGCCCGCTGCGTCGTCCTCAATTTAAGCTGAACCCTCTTTGTAAGTCTCCAGGTTTCTGCTCCGTAGCTAAGTACCGGCAGGATACAGCTGTTATATACCTTCCTCTTGAGGGATATTGGCAATCTACCTGTCATAATTTGAGAGTGCTTGCCGAATGTGCTCCACCCCATTCTTATTCTTCTAGTTACTTCAATCTCGTGGTTCGGCTCCGCGGTTATTACTTACCCTATGTAGACATAGTCTTCTACAGCTTGAAGTGCACTATTACCTATCTCGAAGCGCTGCTCTTTTCCGAGGTTGTTGTACGTTACTTTCGTTTTCTGCAGATTCATTTTAAGACCCACCTTTCTGCTCTCCTGGTCTAACTCCGTAATCATGAGTTGCAATTCGTCCCCTGAGTTACTCAGCAATGCAATGTTATCGGCGAAGCGCAGGTTACTAAGGTACTCTCCATTAACTCTTATCGCTAACTGTTCCCATTCTAGGCTTCTGGAAACCTGTAAGCACGCGGTAAATAGCACTGGGGAGATTGTGTCCCCCTGCCTTACACCCTTCTTTATTGGTATTCTGTTGCTTTCTTTATGAAGCACTATGGTAGCAGTTGATCCCCTGTAGATTTCTTCCAGGATGTTTATATATACTTCATCGATGCCCTGATTCCGCAGTGTCTGCATGACGGCCGATATTTCTACTGAATCAAACGCCTTCTCGTAATCTATGAAGGCTATGTATAGTGGATGGTTATATTCTGAGCATTTCTCTAGTACCTGATTGATAGTATGAATGTGGTCGATTGTTAAGTAGCCTGTTCGAAATCCTGCTTGTTCCTTTAGTTGATTGAATTATAATGTTTTCTTTACTCTGTTAGCAATAACCTCTGTAAATAGCTTGTATACTACAGAGAGCAAGCTGATTGGCCCGTAATTTTTCAAGTCCTTGTCATCTCCTTTCTTATGTATTAAGATGATGTAAGCGTTCTTCCAAGACTCTGGTACTCTTCCCGTCAGGAGACACCTCGTAAACAGTGTGGCTAGTTTTTCTAACACAATCTGTCCTCCATCTTTCAGCAGATCTGATGTTACCTGATCCTCACCAGCAGCTTTGCCTCTTTGCATGCTCTCCAGAGCTTTTCTGACTTCTTCTATCATTACTGGTGGGGTGTCATCTGAGTTACTGCTAGTTCTTATCGTATTAAAGTCGTAGTTGTCCCGGCTACTGTACAGATCTCTGTAAAAATTCTCCGCTATTTTAACTATCCTATTCATATCGGTAGTTATTTTGCCTTCTTTGTCCCTTATAGTGCATACATCCGATTTTCGCCTATCCCAAGTTTCCTCTTCACTGCTTTGACGCTTCCTCCGTTTCTCAGAGCGTGTTCAATTCTCTTTGTGTTATACCTTCTTACATCGCATACCTTATGCCTATTAATCAACTTCGAAAGCTCTGCCAGTTCCAATTTGTCTGTTGTACTTGACACTTTCATGATTTGACGCTTCTTAATAAGATTCTTCGTTTCCTGAAAAAGCTTGCCAGTGTCCTGTCTAACTACCCTGCCTCCAACTTCCACTGTACACTCCGTAATGATACTCGTCGGATTACTATTCATTGTATCTATGCTAAGGTTGGTTTCCTCACTAAGAGCCGAGTACCTGTTCTGAAGCGAGACTCTGAATTCCTGTACTTTCCCTCTCAGTGCTAGCTCATTGAATGGCTTCTTGCGTATCAGTTTCTGTCGTTGCTTTCTCAAGTCTGATTGATTCATATGTGGGGTTTAACGGGACAAAACCACCATATGATTATGAGAGACGCCGTAGTAGAGGGCTCCGGAAATTTCGACCACCTGGGGTTCTTTAACGTGCACCCAAATCTGAGCACACGGGCCTACAACATTGCCGCCTCCATCGTAAATGCAGCCGCCGCAGCCGGGATTTGATCCAGCGACCTGCGGGTCAGCAGCCGAGTACCTTAGCCACTAGACCACCGCGGCGGGGCGACTTTCTCAAGTCTAGATGAATTCGAGACCGTACCATTCTATGGTCACTGCATCGTACCTTGCCAACCACTTCCACATCCTGCACGATTCTTGGGTGTGCAGTCATTATAAAGTCTATGTCGTTCTTATTTTCGCCATTAGGGCTCCTCCGTGTCCACTTGCGGTTTCCTCGTTTTCGGTAGAAGGTATTCAAAATCCGTAAATTATTGCGTTCTGCGAATTCTACTATAGTAGCTCTCCTCTGGCGTTTCTAGTACCGATGCCATAATCTCCTACTGCCTGGTCTCCAGCCTGCTTCTTCCCTACCTTTGCATTAAAGTCTCCCATCAGTGTTGTATGCGGTGTTTTTACCTTACTGCAATACGCATTATCTTAATTAAAGGTTCATCGTTACTGTAGACATATTATGTTTCGCTCACAGTGGTGTCAGAGTACCGAAAGTTGACCACCAGGATGCTCAAGATTTTGAAAGGAAACCAGTGACACAATAAGGATGAGGGTCATTATATATATATATATATATATATATATATATATATATATATATATATATATATATATATATATATATATATATATATATATATATATATATATATATATATATATATATATATATATATATATATATATATATATATATATATATATATTGTGAAGAAGAAAACGCATCGTTGGCAAGCAACATCGCCACCACCGCTTGGGTCCTGTGCTTCTCTCGCTCGCCTCGTGCTGAACGTCGCCGGCATCTGCTTTTTCCGTGTTTTGACACAATAATAATGAGATCTAACAGACAGTAATGCCAAGGAATGTATAGGGGAAGTTTTCAGAACCAATGGAATGTAAATAAGAAGAAAGAAAAGTGGGTGAAAAAATAACCAGCCGTGAGCAGGAATGGAACCTACGACCTTCGAATAACGCGTTCGATGCTCTAACCACTGGGCTCTCACAGCGGCCTTCCCTCCAACCACTTTTTTTGTGGGGTTTATATGTGAATTTAGAAGTAGGAGTGTCAGTCAGCGCCATCTATAAGCCAAGCGACGAGTGTGAAACACTCTTTTATGCGCATGTGTGGCTTCACGTAGCACGTGAACTTATTACGAGCGGGCAGCTGATCAATAGTCCCTCGTATACAACCTAATGACACCAAGTCTGCCAGTACGATGCCCTCGTTAATGAATAAGGGAAAGAGTATAGTTCTTTCCGTATATATATATATATATATATATATATATATATATATATATATATATATATATATATATATATATTTGTGTGTGTGTGGATGGAGGGGAGGAACGGACGAATGAACGAACGTTAGCATGAGATATCAAAGGCCTTTGCCTTATTGACAGAAAAAAAGGAACAGAAATGATAAAATAAACACAAGGTAAAAAAAAGAACTGAATAAGAAATTAATTTGTAAGGGTTTGGGAAGGGGACGAATAACTGCTTTGCAGTCTGGCGAAGGACGGGGGGATGGGGGGCGGAGGATCATATGGCCACGTTTCACGATATCACCACACACTACCAGTTACAGACACGCATACACCCGTTCACTTACGAGAGGCTAAACAGGACGCAGTGTTGCGAACGACGGACCGATCCCGCCGAAGCCACCACTGTTGCGAAGGACGGCGACGCCAACACGGCCCCGGAGGCGCCACTGCTTCCGACTCCGCCGGGAAGGTCACCAGCCGTTTGGTAGCGTATGTTTCTCAGCTCGCGACTGCTTCTGCGCAGAGCTGTTCAGACGAGCGGACGAGACGACGGTGAGTCAAACAAGGTTTATGTACAGCATATATACAGAGGCGTTACAATTTCGGCACTGGGGCCGACAGAGACTCGAAGAGCCGAGCTCTTCTCTCTAACACATAGTTCAGCCTTTCGCCTAAGACCGCTGACTCACACACATGTCGGCCCTCCGACACGGGGACTCCTCTCCTAGGACCTCCGATCGCGACGCGCCGCAGGGCTTCTTTTATTTACACCGGGTCCAACCAAAATGTCCAATCAGAAGCGCCGCTGGTCGTCCGGGCAGATTCCGCCAATGGGGCCGCCGCGCCATGCGTCAGACCACCTGACACGAGGACGCCGGCTCGCTGTCACGTGCGCAACTGACTCACTGCACGTGGGCCAGAGGAGCGCCGCGCGTGTTCACGCCGTCGAGGTGATCGCGCCAGGCAGACTGCGGGCTGGCCTTGACCCAGATTGCCTTTTTCAGAGGCACGGTCGTTTGACGAGGACTCGCTGGCATAACAGCACCCCCGCCGCCAGACAATGCACCGGAAAGACGAGCTGCTTCCACGGGGCTCGGATGTCAGGTGCGCTCGTTCGCCAGGTCCCTCCAGGTTCGCCTCCAGGGCCATGGGGAGACTACAGCTCCAGACTGTTCCGGGAACACATCCCATTTTGACGACGGATCCCAGCTCCACTGGCTCGTCGCCACAACTTGTTGACCAGCTTCACTCGTCTCTTCTGACCATCTTCAGTTTCAGCACTTGTCGATGGTTCGGCAACTTGCCAAGAACGGATCGACAACAGACAACACACGACACACGCAAGTGCCTTCGGTCACCCGACAGAACACCAGACAAAGTATAGTACAACATATACCTATCTACGTGTTTATCGGAATTTTGTTCCCTCTACATCAAGAGGCGCATGTGGGACAAAAGACTCTTAAAATGACAACTCAATTTTTTTTTCCCACGTACAACAACGTAACGAATTAGAATACCACAAAGTTGGCCCCTTGAGATCACTCTGAACGAGAGCGCTCAGCCCAGGTCGTGATGAGGTCAAAATTTTGCCCCGAATCGCCAGCCAGAAACCGAAAGGTTGAGAAGGTACTAACTAAACGCACTGCTCAATGCACCTGCATTAACGTTTACCTTTCTTTTTTTTTTCTCTCTTTAGCGAACGTCAAAGTTGCGCTGTGGAGCAACATGCTCCACCTCAGTAACCGGCCACTTTTAGGCGACGATACCTATGCGGCACCAAGAGCGGCTCACACTTGCGACGTTGCACAGGGGAACAACGATACGGCTTGCTACTGATTGACTCCTCACCGCTTAGCTCGATATCGTGTTCGATCACCCTCATGTTTCCGGGGCGGTCCGAAAACACGTCTTCAAACTCGGAACCAATCTTTCTCAGGTCCTCTTTCTCAGGTCCTCCTTCACTTAAGCTAGGCTCTAGGTTTATCTGCTCCCAAATTACTTTCGATCCCCCTTCGATCACCTCACTAGAACTCAAATTTTCTGCTCCCTCTTCCTCTGAAGCCTTCAACAGCTGATTTACGACCGCTTGATGTTGAACATTGGGTTTCATCAAGTTGTAAATTTTGTTCTGCCGCCTTCCTACTTGCACCTCATAAGTTGTATCGCAAGGCTTCGATAATACTGTGGCGGGCCCTTCCCAATCAACCTCAAGCTTGTTCCTTTTGGGTGGCTGCAGCCGCATTACCTGATTATCAACTTCAAAAACGCGCTTCTTCCCCGATTTCTCGTAGTGCTCCTTCGACAGCACTTTTGCCGCGTTTTTCTGGCTTTCCACGAGCGCTTCAATTTGGCTTTCCACTAGCGCTTCAATCGAGAGATCCTCACTCTGCTCTTGAATGAGCGTCTCTCGATCAACTCTCAGCAGCTCGCTCCAACTTTCCGCTACAGGCGAGAGCGTTGCAACCCTCTCGCTCTGACTCAATGGCGCCACGTCGTCTCCCCCAGCGCATACCGCGCTGGCCGCTCCCGCGACGGGCCGCTCGCGTGACTGCTCACATGACTCATGCGGAAAATTTCCTTTCTGGGGTTCCGTCGACCCGCCGACAAGGTCACTTGAGAGTTCACCGCATGGAACCAAGTCAAGCTTCCGCGAAAGCTTTCGCGCTTGCGATCGCGTGGGAGCCATGCACGCTAAGTTGGGGAAGAACGATTTGCCCTGCTCTTTGAGAAGCTGCTCCGAGTTTTTGGAGAAAAGATAAGAAAAACGACCATTCAGCGCGGCAGACACAGCCGCTTCGGTGCAAAGCTTACCGAACGGGCCTTCAATGACAACGGTGGCGATTGGTAAGCGAACACTCTGCTCCTCGGCGACTTGCCTGATCCACGCGCATTCTCCTGTGAAGTCATCCGGAGACACCAATGAAGGATGGACAACGTCCATGGTTGCCGCTGAGTCTCTAAGTGCTCGGCACGTTTTCTCATTGACCCTAATTTCTTGGAGATACGGCTCCAACAACCGCATGTTTTTTTCTGATTCTCGGATCGTTGCGAAGGCAAACTTTTCCTGACAGTTTCTCGTGATGTGCCCTTCCTTTTTACAGTTGTAGCAGATTAGCGGCTTCCGTTTGTTTTCCGGTTCTAATGCCTGTGTGGTAGAAACCTCACTCGATTTCTCCGCTTCTGTTTGCCCTTCCCCTACACTGTCCTTCGTAAGAGACGGGTCCTTCTTGAAATTACGGTGCGGAGCGGGTTTCCGTTGATCAGGTTTCCTTGAAAAGCCCTCTTTCCTTTCATCCTTTTCAACGCGCGCTGCCCTGCTATGCAACTTTCGGCGAGTATAATACTCCTCAGCTAACTCAGCTGCCTTGTTTAACTGTACGTCCCCAAGTCTGTCCTGCAGCCAAAGTTTGACATCCTCCTCGATGCAGCGGTAGAATTGCTCCAATGCAACGCATTCCACCACTTTATCGCGGTCGTCATAAACACCTTCGCCCTTGAGCCATTCAATCAAATCGGCTTTAAGACGAAACGCGAAGTCAACGTGTGACTCATTCCCCTTTTCAGCATACCGGAACCTTTGCCTGAAAGCCTCGGGTGACAACTTATAACGTCTCAAGAGCACTTCTTTAACCTCGTCATAGCTCTCAAACGCTTCCCTCGACAAGCAAGTTATCGCGTCGGACACTTCGCCGGGAAGAAGAGCTAACAGGTTCCGCGCCCAAAGACACCGCTCCAAAGCGTTTCGCTCACAGACGTGTTCAAACTTGACGAGATACTTCGCCATGTCCTCGCCTACTACGAACGGTGGCAGTTGGTCCCGAATTCTCAAACCGCTGACCTGAATCGTCGGAGAAGCTACGCTAGGCGCCTGCGAACACTGTAGGATTGCCAATTCTAGTCGTTTCAACTCGAGACGCTCCTGTCTCTCGGCCTCCTCGCGTCGTTCGCGCCTTTCAGCCTCTTCACGTTCGCGAGCTTCGCGCCTTTCAGCTTCTTCACGTTCGCGAGCTTCGCGCCTTTCAGCTTCTTCGCGAGCTTCGCGCCTTTCAGCTTCTTCGCGAGCTTCGCGCCTTTCAGCTTCTTCACGAGCTTCTCGCCTTTCAGCCTCCTCACGTTCGCGAGCTTCTACTTCTCGCCTTTCAGCCTCCTCACGGCGTGCTTTAATATCCACCCAGGCCTCATCGACTTCCTCAGCCGACACTCCCTCATCCTTCATGATATCAAGGATCGCTTGCTTTCGTTTCGCACGGCCCAAAGTAATGCCGAGTTCCTCACAAATTTCGATGAGTTCCTTCACTTTAAGGTTCTCCATCGTTCACACTAGCCTCTTGCTGTTTGCCCCTGTTAAGAATCTACTTGCCGTACCCACTATAAGCCTACTAGCAAGACGCGCAAGCAATTTTTCGCCCTCCCGTGTTTACCACCTCCGCATTAACTTTGGTTTCAAAGCACTTCAACTTGGCTTGAAACGATCAAAGCTCACTTCAATGCTTCACACAGCCCTTTCTCTAAACTACTACAACCTGAGCTAGAGTAGTCTGGTGAACTGAGGGGAAAACATCAGGCACTCACCGCATCGATGTCGCTGACGCCGGCCGATCCCACCGCTGCCACCACTGTTGCGAACGACGGACCGATCCCGCCGAAGCCACCACTGTTGCGAAAGACGGCGACGCCAACACGACCCCGGAGGCGCCACTGCTTCCGACTCCGCCGGGAAGGTCACCAGCCGTTTGGTAGCGTATGTTTCTCAGCTCGCGACTGCTTCTGCGCAGAGCTGTTCAGACGAGCGGACGAGACGACGGTGAGTCAAACAAGGTTTATGTACAGCATATATACAGAGGCGTTACAATTTCGGCACTGGGGCCGACAGAGACTCGAAGAGCCGAGCTCTTCTCTCTAACACATAGTTCAGCCTTTCGCCTAAGACCGCTGACTCACACACATGTCGGCCCTCCGACACGGGGACTCCTCTCCTAGGACCTCCGATCGCGACGCGCCGCAGGGCTTCTTTTATTTACACCGGGTCCAACCAAAATGTCCAATCAGAAGCGCCGCTGGTCGTCCGGGCAGATTCCGCCAATGGGGCCGCCGCGCCATGCGTCAGACCACCTGACACGAGGACGCCGGCTCGCTGTCACGTGCGCAACTGACTCACTGCACGTGGGCCAGAGGAGCGCCGCGCGTGTTCACGCCGTCGAGGTGATCGCGCCAGGCAGACTGCGGGCTGGCTTTGACCCAGATTGCCTTTTTCAGAGGCACGGTCGTTTGACGAGGACTCGCTGGCATAACAGCAGGTGGTACACTTCGGACAATTACGAACAGGTTCCTACAGAAACCCCAGACTCCTGCACAACATTTATAGGTTCGTTCGATTCGCCTGCACCACATGAACCAGTTCACGAGGTGCTGCACCTTGCCATTCGTTTCAGCGGTGCAGCATTGACGACCGCTGAACCCTTCCATTCGTTTCGAAAGGTGCAGAATAGGTGCAGCACCGGTTCATGATTTTCCTGCACCTCCTTCACTGACGGTGCCGGCTTGGTGCAGGCGCGCGTGCAGCTGAGCAGACGACGCAGCACTTAGACGTAGGTGGCTTAGGCGCCGAACCCGCCTCTACAAATGCGGTGTGTTTTGCCAAGATGTTTGCGCCTCATAAACTGTCCGCATGTTCGATTTGCCATCGGTCAGTATTTGCTGAACGATGTAAATTAAGCGAAAAGAAATAAGGCCTGCACCTTGTCGGCACATCGTCATTCGTTTCGGGTGTCGTGCTGTGCCTGCATGGCTGAACTCACGCTGCACAATTTCTGAACTTCGAGTGCACAGCCGTGAACCGGTTCCGACCGGTGCAGGTGAATCGAACGGACCTTATACAGACGTTTACACAAACAGATATACGCCATGTGGCGAGGTTGCCAACCTTAGGCGCATGTTGCGAGAGTGTCAGGGCCTAATAGAAAATTCTAACAGTGGCCATTCATCTGCATTCGCACCGGTAGCCTCCGCTCGCGCTGGAAGACCACACTGCTCAGCTCGAACCTGACAGTGCAACTCTGGATCGTCCAGGATGCCGAAGTATTCGCTTCGAGACAAGGAGTCAGAACCGCATCCGCGGTAGGTGCCCAGACCCCGGTAAAAGACGCCGGACTCGAATTTTTTTTATTTTGCAGTAGATTTTATGTTCTTCGCACAGCTTTCCCCAATAGTGGTACGAGCTTTGATACTTCAAATATGCTGGATAACTGCATTACTAGAAAAAAATATATAGTACCCTGTATAAAAACACATTCTACTTTTCAAAGAGACATTAGATCAAAAGTATACGCTACAGGCAATTTGACTCAATTCCGGCTAGTCATAGTTGACCGTGGTTTGAGAAATAGATGGTGCCTGAAGAATTTTGCTTCTAGAAATGGGAGTACCTACGGTGGCCTTGTTTGATGTCGCATTGCAGCTATTCATCTTGCTCTACAAGATAAGTCTTTACGCACTTTTTTAATCACAGGGCCAACCTTCCGGGACAAGTTTAAGAATTACCATATTAGAGCATATCCTACACTAAATTGTCGAACATTTCTTCTAAACAGTCTGTTCATTCATGCTGATACAAAGTGAGACGGCTTTACGCCCTCCCATTGTAAAGTACAAAGTAAAGTGATTTGTTGAGCACTTGTTCTAAATACGCTGCGAGGTATAATACAGCAGGACACTTTCGGAACGTAATGCGACGGTATTCTGCTCCTTCGTAGTAAAGTTCAAGTACTCCATGTCCTTAAACACAGCGCAACACACAAGCCGACGCCGATTTTGCTATTGCTGCTAATATTATTGATAGTAATTTTAATGAAATCATGCGCCATTTAAATTTAACGGGCCCGGACAAGACAGGCGCACGCCGAAAAGGAACGTTAAATGTATAGCTGGAAGCTTGTGACACCTGAGCACACAACGGAGTGCTTGAGCGAACACCACCGCCGGACGAACGTAGATTGAGTTATTTCTTTATCGCTTCGTACGTCGGGCACACCTAAAACAAGAGTGCCCGTGTACCACAAAGAGGGCAATAGCAATCCCGAAATGATCACACGTGCCAACCTCCTCGCCGAGACGGGGGAGGCCAAGGTCACCACGACCCACCAGGACTCGTCTCTAGGGCCATGCAGGCAATTGCGGCCAGAGGATGCCTGAAAAGAGGAACCTTTCCACCCATGGTGACCCCGAGCTTTCAAGCATGGATTGACGGTTTCGGTATATTAAAATCTTTTTCATCATCATCATCATCATCATCATCATGATCATCATCATGATCATTACGAGCACGGGAACACGGTTTCAGGATATTGAAAGCTTTTTCATCATCATCGTCATCGTTATCATCGTCGTCGTCACCTTAACCTTTATGTTCTCTTTATCTTTCCTTACCTATTTCTATGTTGGCCTCTCTCCTCCTTTCCGTTCTCCTAACTCCCAGATCACTGGTCCTCCCCTTCGTTCCTCTTTCCCGCCCTTCCCTCTTCTATACCGCTGATACATGATATTCTAGGGTGTACTATTTTCCTTTTAAACCTTACATCATTCTTCCTCATCCTCACTTACATTTACCGTATACTTTCTTAGCAATACTGTAGTCAAGACTAGCACAATTCACCATCTCCCCCATCCTTTCCTTCCTGCTTCATTCTCACCCTCACTTCTATGTTATGTTCGTAGCTACTTCTCACAAACGCCTAATTGTGGCGCCCACTCACGTCAACATCGATTGAACCTCAAGTTTAAAAAGCTTCACTATTGAAAAAAAAAGTGAAGTAATGATACGCAATGCATTTAGGAGAAGACACTCTTCAGGAGAAATTATCAAGGAGGATAGGAAAATTCAAGCAAAAAACAACACTGCTGCCACTACTACTACTACAACAACAACAACAACTACTACTACTACTACTACTACTACTACTACTACTACTACTACTACTACTATTACTACTACTATAATAATAATAATAATAATAATAATAATAATAATAATAATAATAATAATAATAATAATAATAATAATAATAATAATAATAATAATAATAATAATAATAATAATAATAAAATTAACAGTGTACGTTACAAAGAAAAATCAGGTGCAGATAAATTATTATTAGATAAATTATTATTATGGGTTGAATTTCTGGAGCCCCAATCGTAAGGCGTTAAGAAATTTTATTTATACCAGCTACAAAATTATCTACTGCAGTTTTTGCGTCCAATGCACTGGAACAGGCCGCCGAACGGCGATACACCTTGTGTTTCCTGGTAAAAGAGGAACCGAAACCCAAACGAAAACTGCAAAATTGGCCGGCCGCTGCACGGCGCCACCATGCAGCGCTTCTGTCATCATCATTGCGTTCACTGTTAATGGCGGCGCCCTGCTTCGCGTCGCGTCTGTGGGGATGGCAAAAGAAAATCAGGCGTCGCTCAAGAATTCGAAGTTCAAGTGCAAGCCCAAGAAGCCCAATAGAGACAAGGAGCCTTCCTCGTCCTCGAATCCAAACGAGAACAAGGTAAGACATTCGTAAAGCCTTGCTGGCAGCGTTTGTTTTACGCGGTCGCTGCCACCGTGCGTTGTTTACACGCGTCGTCTTTAAGTTCCCAGCCGGTTTCGGTGTCAAAACGAACGAATTGCGCCGGTGCCGAAGCGCTCGGTCTTCATTCTGTGTTCAAGATCACTATACTTCGTCCCTGATATGGCCGTACACGAAACACAAACGTTTAGTGAACTAATTGTTTGTGGTATTGGAATTACTATTCCGTACTCATCGTGTTGCACACCTCAACTCGAGGTAGCGGGGTTGTTTCCCGGTTACGGCGGTCGCAATGCGATGGGGGCGAAATGGGAGAAGTTGAAAAACTGTGTGTAATCGAAAGTGATCCGGAGTCTCCCATTGCGGTGTCTCACATAATCATTTTAGTACATGCATATTGGTTTTGGCATGCGGTGCGCCAGCAATTATTAATATTACGTTTGTATGGAGAAAAACAACGAACAAAAACGTGCTCACGATACCGTAGGTGACAGTAGACACTTTTAGTTGGGCGTACGTAATGAGCCTACTACGTACGCGGCACGATACGTTGCGTACGATACATGCGAAGCGCTCAAAGACACTTTTAGTTCACCGTATTGACCGTACCAAGATACGTTTCGTTCAACTAGACGTTTGTTATTAGAAATAAAACAGCAACAGGTCCAGGCACTCGCGCACACAGCGCGCTGTAAATGGTTTTTTCAGGACTTCCCCGAGGCGCCAATCTCTTCCCACGGCTCGGGGTGCCTAAACATATCGCTGGTTTGTACTTCCGCTAGAAGCGCAACATCGTGTCTGGTTCCTATTTGGTTCCTATTTCAATCGAGATATCGCGAGAGCGTTACGCCGCGTACGCCTCGCCTCGTCACGTTTACGCACGCCGCGCTTTTTTTTTTTTTTTTGCGTACGCGCGCATTTTTGAAATGATACGTTACGTACTGCACATGCGCAGTTCTCTCCCGTGGCAGTGCTGCGTACGGGGGCTCGTTACGTACGCCCAACTAAAAGTGTCCAATAACCGTGCTCGTCTACTACGTTCCACGTCGCGTAATTAGTATCAGCGGGCAGATTTTCTCGACGTAATCGCCCCATGTATACGATATATTGGCATGTTCCGACTTTTCGTGAACGAAGTGTCTGCCTGTTATTTATCGAAAATATCGTTTATTTTTTATTTGTGTGAAGTATTACGACCATAAAACGCGTTGTTTTTTTGTTTTTATTTACGGTGTAGGGTGCTTACTATATACGGTGTATTTCTAGCTTCTATATACGGTGTATTTCTAGCTTTAATGCCGGCGTCTTGGTAATAGAAAAGCAGTGTTGTTTTGTCAATAAATGAGTCCTAAATAAAAAAAAATAAAAAAATGTTTATCTGGGATTTTCGGTGCAAGGATTTTCCTATAATATTAATAAATTTAAAAATAAATTGAAATAGGTACACATAAGGCTAAAGGGAAACAACACAGCAGAATGATGTGGTCTTCCATACTATGGCGCTTTTAGGATGGAGCGTAGTCTAACAGCTTCTGTATAGCACCCAATATGCATGCTCAGTTAACATTGTTCTTTTTATCGTGCCGTGATCTAGGTTGATCATTGTTTAGTAACCCATGCATAAAACAGATTAACATGACAAAATAAACGACACATACGGGCCTAGAGTTATTTAAACGGTCCTTATATTGAATTACACCGATGCAACGCGGGCACTTTTGGTCGTGACTGTGACCTGAGCGAGAATTTTCATGTAGTCTGCCACTCACTGTTCTTAGTCAAACTTGCAATCTTTGATGTTGACTCGTCTGTTGTGGATCTCTTATACAGCTGTCTGGTGAATAGATCATGTTATGTTGCCTTAAATGGCCAAGCGTCTTCCTTGTACAAAGTTACTAGTGGGTTTCCTCAAGGGTCGGTATTAGACCCACTCTTATTTTTAATTTACCTTAACGACGTTTCTTTTGCAATTCTCTATTCTCATTTTTTTTTCTGGTATGTCGATGACATGAAGATATATATGGAAATTCAGTCAGTCAACTAGCTTGCTGCAGTCGGATTTGTGTTTTTTTTCTCTGAATGGTGTGACAACAATAACCTTTCCCTGAATACCTCAGATGCCAAGTTCGTGAGTATATCTCGCAAAACGTCCATCGTGTCGTTTTCATACTCTGTCAATACCGTGTCGTTATGTAAGGTTTATGAGTTCAAACATCTTAGTGTTCTTTTTGATAGCATGCTCAATCTTCCTGCTCACGCTAGACGGGCTGCTATGCGTGACCTTCGTTCTCTCGGCTGCGTTTGGCGTTTGCAGAATCTTTCGAGAATTCAGGTCTCCTACAGATTTCCAGGAATTGTACACCGCCACATATCTTCGTCAACTTAAACGTGTATCTGTGGTCTGGAATGGCATCGCTAAATATGACAGTGACGCCATTGAAGTGAGTTGAAAAAAAAAATCATAAGCATTTACAACCATAGTTTTGCTAGAAATGACTTCGTATCTCGTTCTGACGCTGCCTGATTATTGCCATTGCCTTCACGTCACTTCCGGATTCCAAATTCGGGAATTTCGGATTCCGTGTGAGTCAACCAGATAGCATCGACTATTTCTTGTTTCCACCAACTTCTTTCAGAACTATGCTGGTCACAGAATACGAAGTCTATATAATGTTGACTTTCATGATCTTGATGTTTTCCACAGTACACTGTCATTGTTTTTATCGCAGTTTTGCATTGTCGTAAAATAGTTTTTCATACTGTACAGATTCTTCTCTTTTTCGTTTTTTAGGAACCCTTTCACATAGTTGTGTATATTCCCCTTTATTTTTCACCTTTATTCTATGTTTCTCGTCGTGTCTTTTATTCTTCCCATTTTGCGCTGATTTCTTTGTGTCTGTGTGTTTACGCTCTTTTATTTAAATTTTTTTTCTGTAGACTGTATTGCATTATCTTCTTTTATATTTTGCGTGTGCCTGCACAAAGACCTCATGGTTGTTCCTGGGCACGTTAAATAAATTATTGATTGATTGATTGATTACTCTAATTTGTAGTCTTTGTAGTAATATACTGTTCTCACTGCTGCTATTGCTCATTATACAGCGATGCAGTGTTTCTAAGGATTGATTGATTACTATAATTTGTAGTCATTGTAGTAATATACTGTTCTCACTGCTGCTATAGCTCATTATACAGTGCTGCAGTGTTTGTAAGTTATACAAAATCAAACTACATACGCAGGCTGAAAAGCGTGAAGAATAAAGGGCGAGAAGTAAATGACGTACGGGCCCTTCTTCTCGTCCTTTGGTTGTTGGGCCCTTCATTCTGAGCATGTTTTTCCAAATCGCTCACTATACAAGACTAATAATAATAATAATAATAATAATAATAATAATAATAATAATAATAATAATAATAATAATAATAATAATAATAATAATAATAATAAACCCACAGGGTCCCTTATGCATTCATTTAAAACGACTCGAAGGCGAAAGCTACCTTCTTTTTCTTTTCCGTCGATGCATGGCCTTCAAGATCCGAAGCACCTCACCTGATTTTGCATAGCTTCTGTGAGCAGAGTACATTTAACCAAGCTGCGATGCCGTGGGATGAAGTCATCGTGTGACGTTACAACACGTGATGTAATGATGACGTATTGACGTCACGAATTTGGGGCGATCGGCGACGTGGAATGGCGACGTCATCACTTGACGTTGGATTTTTTTTTTTACATCACTCGTCCGCCATGCCGCTGGACGTCGACGGGCAAATTTCGCGTTTGGTGGAGCATCCGAGGCCTTAATACTCGCAAATGAACTCGCGAATCGTAATCGGGATCTCCGAAGCAGCGCACATCGAATGGCTTCCGTAAGGAAGCGTGACAAGCCATTGCCGTAGCCGAGAGGTCAAATTCATCTGGAGGGAGTTAGGCTTACGCCATGTGCTTCGAAATGTGATCGAGCACCACGCTATTGGTGCCTTTAGCGCGCTCTTCGAAACACGTATCTCTCTGTCTCCTCTCTCTCTCTCAAGCCCGCCATCCAGCTGTCAGCGCTCGAACGGGACTCCTTCTGAGTTAGTTAAGCTTTCCTTTGATGGAGTTTTTCGAGAGGAAAGGTAAAATATCGATGAAGTCGCGAGAGGAGAAGCGCGGAATCGAGGCGAACGGCGGGGATGCGGCGCGCGGTACTCGCGAATGCAAATGTGATACGGGGGCGTATAAGTATCGAGCAATCAGCCCCGAATACGTTATACACGCGCGTCTTAGTCGCCGCTCTGTATAGGTTCCCGAGAAGCGGGGCGTATTCCTTTCCTGCTCCTGATCGCGAGCTACGGTCCCTCGGACAGGGGAAGACAAGAAGAGGTTAACGGGGTTTGAGTGGAGTAAGTGCAGGAGCGGCTAAGAGAAAGAACACGGACAGGGTAAGGTTGTTTGCTTTTTTTTGCTTCGACGGCGAGCCTTGCTGTGTAAGAAGGAAGCGCCACTATAGGAACGAGCTTGGCAAGAGGAAGGACACGTATCCACGAGCGCTGGTGAACCAACAACCAACGCGCCAAAAAAGAAGTAGTGATACAGATTTGCTACGTAAGAGAAAAGTCGGTGGCTATTGAAGGGAACATGATACATCATGGGACAGTAACGATACATACACAGATCTATCTATCTATCTATCTATCTATCTATCTATCTATCTATCTATCTATCTATCTATCTATCTATCTATCTATCTATCTATCTATCTATCTATCTATCTATCTGTCTATCTATCTATCTATCTATCTATCTATCTATCTATCTATCTATCTATCTATCTATCTATCTATCTATCTATCTATCTATCTATCTATCTATCTATCTATCTATCTATCTATCTATCTATCTATCTATCTATCTATCTATCTATCTATCTATCTGTCTGTCTGTCTGTCTGTCTGTCTGTCTGTCTGTCTGTCTGTCTGTCTGTCTGTCTGTCTGTCTGTCTGTCTGTCTGTCTGTCTATCTACCTATCTATCTATCTTTCTATCTATCTATTTATCTATTTATCTATCTATTTATCTATCTATCTATCTATCTATCTATCTATCTATCTATCTATCTATCTATCTGTCTGTCTGTCTGTCTGTCTGTCTATTGTCTATCTATCTGTCTGTCTGTATGTCTATATATATATATATATATATATATATATATATATATATATATATATATATATATATATATATATATATATATATATATATATATTTATTGTTACTGCCCTGTGGTGTGTCAGGTGTATATTACCTTTGTACTGCTCTTTGTGCTGCCTCGCTTCTGTGTTGTCTTTTGTGAAGAATACGTGCGCTTTTCGGGGGGATTGGCTTAGTACCGTGCGTGCGCACGTGTAATGAGATAAAATGAGGGAGGAAGCATTTAGCTACCAACATTCTTCGTGACGCAACAGAATAAGGGGCGTGCGTGGGGCGGCGAAGAATTAAGAGCGAATGTAGGGGATTCAGCCTTTGCGAGGTACTCATGGGACGTTTGGTCTGCCGCTGTCATCTTCGTTTGACATGCCGCCTACGCATTGTCGCTCCAGGCGTGGCTGAGAAGGACTGTATATAGCGCTTGATGGGAAAGGTCAGCCGGGGTGCAGTGGAAGAGTAATTCGCTTTCGAGGAGTGCGCACCGCGGGAGTTGATGTGTTCTGTCGAAGTTTGAGTTTGTTACTCTCTTTCGAGGTGTGTGTCTCGCCCATGAACGCCTCGCGTCGTGTTGTTGTTCGTCTCGCAGAGAGCGCGAAATTTGTCAACGAGGTAGTGTGAAAGTGGAACGTGCAACCAATTTAATGAATATGGTCAATATCGCCCCTTCAGTGGTGGGGAGTTACGTTTGTGAATACGCAACTTGTTTATGCTATAATTTCGTACACTTGTGGTCAAATGAGAGCCACATATATTGCTCATTAGATTAACTGATCCTTCTGCTAAGTTAATATGCCCTGACGTAACCTCGGTGTGTAGCGCATAACCGTAGTTTATCACTATAGTGAAGGCACTATGATGTTCGACGGATGGTTTGACGTGTTGCGTTCCAGAAGCAACATCAAAAGTAACGCTTTTCATTAACTTAATGCAACCGAAAGCTGTTTGCGTAAACGTTTGGAGCCTATGATTTCAACTTTTAAATGTCTAAATATAACATGACCTAATGTAGAATAATGAAAAACTTATGTACATTCCGTTTTGTAATACTGAAACTTACTCAAAACTACATTTTTTTCATTTTATTTCCTTAAATGCACTTTTGAGTTCCTTGGAATTGCCTATGTTAATTTGACAAATTTGTAGACAGTGCATCATAATTCGATATTAAAGGGGATATAACGGTGCGAACAAACTTAGAAGCTTATCTCGCCTCTAATGATTAATACTATTGGGGAGAGTAGTGAGGATCGGAGTACTATTCACATAAATATCTTTAGTTTTGTTGTGCTTGAACGTATAAGCACGTTTGATTTATTATAATCTATGTCTAAACAAGCTGCAAACCTTTTGAGACGTACTGGTTCCTATGACTCTGGATACAGCTGTAAAAAATTAATAAATAGTTTGAGAGGGCTAAATTCTTTCCCATTCCACCTGCTTGTATGGGTGGAGTGAGACATCGCTTGCGAACAGTGGGACGTATGTAACGCAATTATCCAAGTGTGTTCAGCGAGCATTTTAAGTGGATAGTTGAACATCAAACATTGAACGGGGTGGCCCGAACTTTGCTGCACTGGTAGCTTTTGACACTGGAATCTTCATCACAATGTCCGTGATTGCATGTGTACCTTAGGAGGAACGTAGGGCTGATAGCTCTTTTCTTTGTTCCGCAGGAACTGCGCACTGACGCTCGCGTGTCATTACTGCTCTTGACTCTATAGCCACGTAAGGAACGTCATGCTTTTGTTGCTAAAACTGACAAGAAAAGGATCGCCTATTTCAACTTGAATATATTCATCAGGCCAATTGATTTCACAATTGACATGACAGTAATTATTAAAACCTGACATGTCGTTGTCAGGCTAGTCAAAGACAAGGGCAAGTGTCGTCTTCACTCGGAGAACAGCAATCCTTCGGGAAACGCCAGTTCGTTTTTGGATGGGCCGTGGCAGTGATCTTGACTGCGATGCGCTCATTTTTTTTTTTGAAGACTTGTCGGGCTAACTTCTGTGAATTTTCGCTCAGCCATAAGCTTCCCCAAACGGACATGTAAGGTAGTTTGTCTTACTTTTTTTTTTCTGCACCGTGTAACGAGGTGCGGAAGTTGGATAGATGAGAAGGGGACAGTTTCCCGTTCTTCCGTCAACTCAGCTGTCCGATTCCTTCCAAACTACGTTTCCCAACGTAAACGACGTTGAGTGGCCAAAGTTCAGTCGTAATGCCTAAAGTTTTTCTTTGAAAAAGTACATCACTGATGCGTGTTTTTGAAGGAAAATAAATATAGACGGCCACAAAGCGGTATAAATCTCAGGGCGTTACAATTGTGATAGCAGATAAGAACTTTGGACACGTGAAATAGGGGCCTTCCAGTTACAGCTGCTGGCTTCATTCGCCAAATACGCCCGGTATTCAGTCGGTGTGTGAGCACCATTTCATGATTCGTTGGCTAACGTCCTTGAAGTAACTGCAGGAGAGGTAGAAGAGGCACCCCCATTTTCTTCTATAACTGTCCCAGTCCTGCGGACTCTCCCTTCAGCGTTATGCTGCGAATAGACGTCGCAAGTTTGATTCTCTAATGCCATTCTGCGTGGGTTCATGAGTGTTCATGTACATTGATCTGGGTGACACCCTAATAAGCCAGTCTATTTTAAAAGGCATGTCTAAGCCCGTTGTTAATTCGCTATAATATCTCAGAGAAATCAGTTGACCTAGCTTGCCAGCGTGTCCAGCTTTGGGACACCCAGAGTTACAGCACGTGGTATACCTTTAGCTGGAAGAGTTGTGCACAGATCTACTTAGCAACACCACCTGTGCGGCGAAGTCGTCCCCCGTTATAGCAGGTGACACGCCCAGCTTGTCTCCGGTGGATCACCGTTCTGTAGCCGACCGGCGATGAACTTGACTGGTGACGACTGGTGTCAATCCAGTTCTGTGCAGCGGTGGCCTAAAGAAATACAACTGGGCCGAGTATCAGCTTCTCCGCAGTGCGCGATTGCTAGTGGTGTTTCAAAGACAGACGCGCAACGTTGCTGTCTAGAAATAGCATATGCAGTAACTCTAGCGACACCGTTCTCGATCCAAGTGTAAAGACCACAGCGGCAATGGTTATGGACCACTGGGCAGTCGCAGGACATGCTCCGAGTCTTCCCTGATGTCCTCGCTCTCTTTTGCGCGCTGAACTCCGCGTATGACGTCATAACGGTAAACTCGCCCCGCTTCACCGTTACCCCTCGTTTGTGTTTTAGGTAGCAGTCCTAAGAGACGCCGAAGTTCGCTGTCATTGCGAGGCAGTGCACAATGACCAGAGTGTCGCAGGTATAGACTGTACTTTGAAGACGGCCTATATTCCTCTCGTCTTTCACCCACACTCTGGAAGACGATACGGCGGATATTACTGACCTAAATCAACAAGCCTGTCCATGCGCATATACTATACCAGCACTGGCCAACTCTGGCCAGTGTTAGATGATGATGGTTGATGGACGGTTTGTGTTGTCTATAGCGCTGGATAATGTCGGCTAGTGTGCCGCAGCAGTGTAGCGGTTACGGTGCGCAGCTGCTGACCTGAACGTCGTGGGTTCGATCCCAGCGTGGTCTCATCTGTATAGAGGTGAAATGCTGGATGCCCGCGTGGTGCGCGCGGTCTTTGCACGTTGAAGAACACCATACAGTCCACATTTCAGAAGCCCACCACTACGGCGTCTCTCGTAATCATACCGTGGTTTTAGGACGTAAAACCCGAGTTATTATTATTATTATTATTATTATTATTATTTATGCCTTCCTCAAAACAGAAACACCGTGTTTATAAAACTAATTACAACAATATAGTCTATGCCGGTTTTAAATAATTAATTAGTTTTTAGTACTGCGGGCCAACATTTTTTTATTCGTGCAGGAGGTGAAACACCGTCGCTACCAGTGCCACGTGGCACAATAGTGGTAGAATAAAATACTGAGAGAATAAGTCTGAAGTGTTGTACATGTGTATTATTCACCTAATAAAAATTTTATAAATGCTAGTGCACTGGAAGATGGCTTCAGGGAGACTCTTCCAGTCAGAAACAGGGCGAGAACAGAACTGCGTTTGAAGGTTTCCCGTTCTTGCTGAAACTAGCTCTAGCCGACGACTTCTCGTGCGGACTTTTTGGTATAGTCGAAAGATTCTTCGGTATTTCGTGACGCGGTATACTCAGTCTGTTTGTCGAAAGGTGTTGTAAGACCAAAACAAACGGATCACTTCCCCGCGTATCCCAAATCACTAAGGTGTGGTCAATCGCATGCAGCGTTCGCTAGTAGCTTCCCCTTTTTGCAGCAGGCCGCTGCTCGGTGTCCGCAAGGGAGCGACTCGGAAAGCCGCCGATGAAACTCGGAGTAGGAAGAGTAACGTCAAAGGAAAAAGAAATAAACAAAAAAGGAAAAGAGGGAGGAGGGGGTGGCGTTAGGCGCTCCGTTGAGAGGCAGCGGGGAAGGGGACAGGGCAAATTCGGTGGGAAGGATCGACACTTCCTTTACATTCGTACGTGCGTGGCCCCGGTGGCGTCGCGACCCCCTCCCTTCCTCGCTCTCCTTTTCTTCGACTCGTGCTCCAACCTGCTGCTGCAGGCTTTGGTCGGCGCGGCGGGCAGCAAATGCCAGAGGCGGCTCGCGCAAGCGATCTGCGGGCCCGTCTCTCCGTCGGAATGTTCTTTCATGTGTAATTTGTCGCGGTGCATCATTGATGAGCATCGATTGCCCTTCTCTCTGTCTGCCTGCCGACGTGGGCTCACGTGCTCCTGTCGGTGGACCGCTTGTCGTTCCGTTTCACTGTAGTGCCCTCCCCTGCAAGGACACCGTCACTTCTTACGATAGACTTGCTTCACTTCTTGTCGGCTCGTACCGACGTTCATAAGAACTTTTTTTTTATTTTGCTTCATTTATATTGGTACCGCGTCTGATATCTTACTCCTGGTACACTCAGCTTGCGTCGTAGTTAGTCGGTGTACGCTTCGAGTAGTGCTCGCCGTGCTCTGCGAATTGGTAATTATTCATAGAGACGACAGTTTTTTGGGGCTGCTTGAAGGACCCTGCAGAGACTGTACCGTTCCTACTTTGCTGGACTTACCTTGAGATTGCTTTTTGTAGGGCTCATCTTAGCGTTAATACCCGAAGCAGAGAGAAAAGGAATATGTAGAGAGGTCATCTAGACTACCTCCAGTTTGCTAACCTACGCATGGGAAGAGGGGAATAAGAATAAAAGGCAGGAAAAGGGGGTGGAGAGTGCCTCGCCACGGTTGTCTAGTGGCTAGGGTACTCGGCTGCAGACCCGCAGGTCGCTGGATCGAATCCCGGTTGCGACGGCTGCATTTCCAATGGAGGCGGAAATGTTGTAGGCCCGTGTGCTCAGATTTGGGTGCACGTCAAAGAACCCCAGGTGATCGAAATTTCCGGAGCCCTTCACTACTGCGTCTCTCATAATCATATTTCTCAGGTTTGAGAGAAAGTCCAGCTGTTCGAATCGCCTGAAGAACTGCCTGTAAGCGCTGGACGTGCTGCTCAAACGTGTCCGAGAAGACGACCACATCGTCAAGGTAGACAAGACACGATTGCCATTTTAGCCCAAAAAGAACTGTGTCCATCATTCTTTGAAAAGTAGCATAAGCTGAAGGGAAGGACCTTGAACTCGTAGAGCCCGTCAGGAGTAATGAAGGCGGTCTTTTCGCGGTCGCGCTCATCAACAGAAATTTGCCAATAGCCGCTGCATAGATCCATGGAAGAAAAATAACGAGCGTTGCGAATGCGGTCCAGCGAGTCGTCTATTCGTGGTAAAGGATACACGTCTTTCTTCGTGATCTGATTCAACTTTCGGTAGTCGACGCAAAATCGCAGGGTACCGTCTTTTTTCTTTACTAAGACAACAGAGGACGCCAAGGGACTGTTCGATGGCTGGATGACATCGTCCTTGAGCATCGCTGGACCTGTTGGCGTATAACGTCTTGTTCTTTTTGCGAGACTCTGTAGGCGTGCTGTCGAATGGGTCTCTCGGTAGGCTCGGTGATGATACGATGCTTGGCAAGCGGTGTTTGGTTCACTTTCGAAGTCGTAGCGAAGCAGTCTCGAAATGAGCTGAGTAGCTTCAGAATACGTCCCCGTTGTGCGGACGGTAGACCCTGGTTTACGTCGAGAGTGCTTGCGAATGTCATGGCGGAATCGTCGCACGACAAAAGAGCAGATAATGTTGAGGGACCAGGGACGTCGGCAATATCCTCAAGGTATGCGATCGCAGTGTGTTTGGTAAGATGGCGATACTCCTCGCTGAAATTCGTGACTAATAGGCAAGCCTGCTTCCTCCTGGGCTGAACAATACCTCGGGCAACGTGGATTTGTTGTGCAAAAAGTAGGGACAAATTTCCTTCTGCAATTACAGCATCGGGGACGTCTTGGTCACATTCAACGTTGATAAAGAGGCTGCTGCGGGGAGGCAGAGTAACAGATTCGGAGGATACACGTAGGGCAGCCTTCGATAAGCGGGCATTTTCCGGTTCAGGATGAAACGGGTCCTCGAACGACACCTGCAAGTCTCGTAGGTCAATAATTGCGCCGTGTTCGCGAAGAAAGTCCAGTCCCAGAATGAGTGGACGGGAGCACACAGGTAATACGAGGAAAGACCCTGTGAACGTCGAAGCACGGACTCGAACACGGGCTGTGCACATTCCAGTCGGCGTGACGAGGTGGCCCCCTGCCGTGCGCAACGGGAGTCCTTGCCAAGGGGTAGTTACCTTCCTCAGTATGGGATGCCAGGGTGCTGCTTATAACCGAATAATCGGCGCCGGTGTCGACGAGGGCAGTGACGACGTGATTATCGACGTGTACGGTGATGTCGGCGGAAACAGTCTTATGACTTTCGAAAACGACTAGAAAGTCAGAACGGTCTCCGTTGGGTCTTTGCGTCGAGGGAGGCTTTTGACAGTTCGTTGGGACGCGGCTTCACCCCCAGGAGCCGCGGTTTCTAGTTTCCCCTGTGGGGACTCGGTGACCGGCCTCTGAAAGGAGCATAAGATGACGACGGAAAGCTAGGTGACGTGGGGCGGCGAGGTGATGGTGATCGTGATTGGGGACGTTGACCAAGGTGAGGAGCTTGCTGGCCCGTAAGGTACGCTTCGATGTCGCGGGGACGCTCACCGTAACGCGGGCATCGGGCATCAGGGTGGAAGCCACGGAGACCCAGTTAGCGGTACTGGCAATTGCGGTAGACGTGACCCGCTTCGCCACAGTGGTAGCAGAGTGGACGGTTATCTGACGTACGCCACATGCTGGCCTTTGTGGCGTTCTGTCGCGATCCAGATGGACGATAAGTTGGTGCACTCGGAAACCTTGAGGCGGGTGGCGGAGTCGAAGAGGTGCCCTGGAATCGATGGCTAGCCTGATCCATTGTCCGCATGGTGGGATCAGGAGCATGTGGTGCAGGATACCGCAGAGCCGCCGCATAAGTCAGCACAGGGGCCTCAGGCCTCGTTGGCGCGAGTGGGGTGACCACCTGTCGGATCTCATTTCGGATTAAGTCTGCGAGAGCATTCACGGGTGGTTGGGGTCCCGCTGCTTGGAGCTGGCGCAGCTCCTCCCGCACGACGCTTCTTATGAACTCTGCGAGGGCATGCCTCTCGCTGTCAGCCCCGATAGAGCATGCAGCAGTGGTCACGTCGTAGCGTTTATACTGTGAGGACCGATGCTGGAGAGTACGATCCATTGTGGTCGCCTCATTTATGAACTCAGCCACAGTCGTCGGTGGATTGCGCACGAGTCCCGCGAAGAGCTGCTCTTTTACCCCACGCATAAAATGCCGCACCTTCTTTTCCTCGGACATTGCAGGGTCGGCACGCTTGAAGAGTCGAAGCATGTCCTCGACAAACATCGACACTCTCTCGTTAGGTCGTTGGTTCCGAGACGAGATGGCCTGTTCTGCTCTCTCTTTCCTTTCAGTGCTGCGGTACGCATCACGAAATTTTCGGCTGAACTCTTGCCACGTCGCAAAGGAACCCCCGTGATTCTCATACAACGTTTTGGCAGTCTTCTAACGCAAAGTAAACTCTCCGGAGCTTGCGAGCTTCATCCAATTCGTTTATGTTGGCAACTCAATCGAAGTGGTCAAGCCAGTCATCAACATCTTCATAAACGTCTCAATGAAATTAGCGTGGTGTTTGCGGCGCATGAAAAACATGCGGAAGAAAAGAATAGGCGTCGTGGGTTTGACTCGCCTGGTTAGTAGTCGAAGTTGCCATATCGTCTTGAAAGAGAGGGCCGTATTCGGGAGATATGCATTCGGTTGTATTATTATTATTATTATTATTATTATTATTATTATTATTATTATTATTATTGTGATGTAACAGTAAAGGCAACCTTTATTAGGCCCGGAAGACACGATGAAGCGACCACGCCCAAAGCACAGAACTCAGACAAGCCAAGTCCCCACAGCAGAAGAAGATGACGACCACTCATGATGATGAATATGTGTAAAGATAGATGATGTGCTTAGTGAATGCCTACACTTACTTCCCCCCCCCCCCATGTGAAAGCGGTCATCCTGACCGCAGTTCTTGGCCGCATTTTAAAGCGAAGATGAACGCCGTATGAAAGGCTTCATGCGGGATACGTGGACTATTTCTGCTGCCCTGTAGCGGCGGTCCGTCGGAAGAAGAACGGGTGCCACGCGATAATTCACAGGAGACGTTTGCTCCAAGACAGTGTAGGGGCCAATAAAACGTAATTGAAACTTCTCGCACAGTCCGGGAGTGCGAATGGGTGTAAGAAGGAGGACTTCGTCGCCAGGGCTGAAAGACACGGCACGATGAGAGGCATCATATTCAAGCTTGCGATCCTGTTGCTTGGCTTCAGTGTTGACGCGAGCCAGCTGGCGGCAATGAAGTAGACGAGACACGTATTCTTCACTTGAAGATGAACATGGTTTGACAGGCGCAGAGAAGAACGAAACATCGAGGAAAGAAGAGGGAAAGCGACCGTGGACGAGGTAGAACGGCGAGTAACCGGTTGTGCGCTGTACAGAGGTATTATACGCAAAAGTGACAAATGGCAAAATGGTGTCCCAGTTTCTGTGGTCGGGTTCGATATACATCGCAATCATGTCTGACAGTGTACGATGGAAGCGCTCAGTCAGGCCGTTCGTCTGAGGATGGTAACTGGAGCTTGTTTTGTGTGTAGTGCCGGCGGCCTTGAGCACTTCTTCGACGAGTGCTGAAAGAAATACTCTTCCACGGTCGCTCAGGATTACACGAGGAGCTCCGTGTCGAAGGATTATTGCTCGAAGGATGAAGTCGGCCACTTCCGAAGCTGATGCAGAAGGCACGGGAGCTGTTTCGGCGTAGCGGGTCAGGTGGTCGACAGCTGTAACTATCCAACGATTGCCCGTGACAGTCATAGGAAGCGGACCATACAGGTCAATGCCAACTACCTCGAATGGTTGCAGGGGACACGAGAGCGGTTGTAATTGTCCACTTCGAGTTGATGTAGGTAGCTTGCGACGCTGACAAAGGGCGCATGAGGCAACGTACTTCGCGACACAGGTGGACAAGCCCGGCCAGTAGTAGTGACATCTTATGCGGTCATACGTTTTCTGGAAGCCCATGTGTCCAGCAGACATGTCGTCGTGATATGTCTTGAGGACTTGAGCCCGAAGAGAGCGAGGTAGAACGGGCACCCAGCGTTGACCATCAGGGTGGTAGATATGACGGTACAGGACGTGGTTGTTGAGCTTGAATTGCGTCAGCTGTCGGCGAAGACGGGCGTTAGGGGGCCGGCAAGTCCCGTCAAGACGGTCCATAATGCGGCGACAGTAAGGGTCAGCACGTTGGTGAGATAAGAACAAACCACACTCGCTTGGAGAAGTTGGGTCCAAAGTAGTTAATGACGAAACATGTAGGGAAGAGACGGCCGAAAGCTTCTCGTGTGCAGCAGTGGCGGGTTTGTTAAGCGGCTCCGAAGAGAGCGGGCAACGCGAAAAGGCGTCGGCGTCTTGATGCTTGTTTCCCGACTTGTATGTGATAGTGAAGTCGTATTCTTGTAAGCGAAGAATCCAGCGACCAAGGCGGCCGGACAAGTTCTTGATTGTCGAGAGCCAGCACAAGGCGTGATGGTCCGTAACCACAGTAAAGTGGCGGCCGTGGAGATAAGGTCGAAACTTTTGTATCGACCATACGACCGCTAGGCACTCCTGTTCGGTGATGGTATAATTCTTTTCAGCAGGGGTCAGTGCACGGCTCGCGTATGCGACGACTTTCTCACGTGAAGATTTGTCTCGCTGTAGAAGAATTCCACCAATGCCTCGACCACTAGCGTCTATATGCAGGAGCGTAGGCGCGGTTTCGTCGAAATGGCAGAGGACTGGTTCGGATGTGAGTGCACACTTCAGTTGGGCAAACGCCGCTTCACATTCAGGAGACCACACAAAGGCGACGCCTGATCCGAGCAACTTGTGCAATGGTGAAGCTATTGAGGCGAAGTCTCGAATGAATCGGCGAAAATAAGAAGCGAGGCCGAGGAAACTGCGCAAATCTTTGGCTTTTTCAGGACGCGGGAAGTGTTGGACAGCGGAAATCTTGTCAGGATCGGGACGAATACCGTCCTTGCTTACGATGTGGCCTAACACTTTAATCGTCTTGCTCGCAAAACGGCACTTCTTGGTGTTCAGCTGAAGGCCTGCGTTTGCAAGGCACGTAAGAACTTCGTCCAGTCGTTGCAAGTGCTGAGGGAAGGTTGACGAGAAAATAACGATATCGTCTAAATAGCACAAGCAAGTCTTCCACTTCAAGCCTCGTAAAACTGTGTCGATCATCCGCTCGAATGTTGCTGGAGCATTGCAAAGGCCGAATGGCATGACGTTGAATTCATACAGCCCATCTGGTGTTGAAAACGCTGTCTTTTCTTTGTCATCCTCGTGCATGGGTATTTGCCAGTAACCTGAACGCAGGTCTAGGCTTGAAAAGTACTCAGCACCTTGCAGTGAATCCAAAGCATCGTCTATGCGCGGCATGGGGTAAACATCCTTGTGGGTAATCTTATTAAGTGCTCTGTAGTCCACGCAAAACCGCACGGAGCCATCTTTTTTCCTTACTAAAACAACAGGGGATGACCAAGGACTCGCGGAGGGAGGTATAATGTTCCGTTGCAGCATATCGGCTACATTTTGTTCAATGATTTCACGCTCGGATGAAGAGACGCGATATGGTCGACGGCGTACGATGGAAGTGCCATCGGTCTGGATACGATGCCTAATAATGGACGTCTGTCCCAGAGATGAGGAATGGGCATCAAACAATCTCCTATGCTTTTGTAGCAAGGCAAGCAACTCATCTGTCTGTGAAGAGGTCAGTTCTGGACTAATTGTCGCAGCAAGAACAGAAACGCTTGATGAACGTCCAATAGAAGGAAGGTCAGAACACGCTGGCATAAGAGAGACAACAGAGACAGGTTGAGATTCAGAAACGCAAGCCATTGTGGTGCCTTTAGGAATGAGAATTTTCTCAGAAGTCTGGTTTGTAGCGTAGAGAAGTCCGGAGCCATTGTGGAATCGCGCTAGACCTGAAGCAAAGGCTATACCTCTTGCGAGACAGCGTGCAGATGGTTGGACAAACACGTCACCAGAGTCGATCACATTATTATTATTATTATTATTATTATTATTATTATTATTAAAATTATTATTTATTACTTAAAGCGGTATGAGCCTTGGGACAGGAAAAGAAGAAGCACGAGAGCCGGGGCAGGAAGAAAGAGAAAGATGAAGTTGGCGATAAAGCAGACTAAGATGGACGCCAGTTCCATACTGAGGCTGTGATGCTGTTTCGTTCTTTTAAGTAGGAACACCACATTATTTTGGCGCAACCGGCCGTCGAAGCCAACATGTGGGTGACGTTCTTCGTTGACGACACCTCCGCGGACAAGATCATCTTTTCGAAGTACCAAGTTCAAGGTGAAGCAGTGGTGGACATACCCCGTGAGCTCTGCTCGGAAGAACTCGTGAACCTGGTTGTGGGAAAGGTAGCCGTGGACACTACTGAACTACGACGGAAAGGTGCTGTAAAAGTAAACTTGCGTATGGCGACCTTCTACAACCTAGTTCTTGAACCAGCGCGTCGAAGAGACTCAGGATCACGGTCTTCGACGGAAGAGGTGAGCTTCGTTTTGAAATATCTTCAGCTGCAACAGGAACAGATTGCGAAACAGAGTCAAATAATCACATCCTTTATAAGGTCTCTGAATGCTGAGAAACCGGTGGCTCAATTCGAAGAGCCTGATGCCTTCGACGGTATGTCTTCAAGTCCAGAAAGTTGGCTAGAGTTCTACGAATATGCCGCTGAAAACAACAGGTGGCTCTCAGATGAGGATAAAATCACTAACATGCGTGTTTACTTAAGAGGTGTTGCGCTCAAGTGGTATGACATATGCATTCAGGAAGACAGTGACGACTCTTGGAGTCAGTGGAAGAAGAAACTTTTGACTGCATTCGGAAGCAATACAGTACATGGATGGAGTACAGCACTTAATTTCAAGTCCAGGCAAAGTTCCCTTGTCGAGTACTTCTTCGAGAAACACCATCTTTTAAAGCTAGCTGAGCTTTTGCTTCTATCTACGGCCTTAGTAGTCTTAATAATGCATGGATTACACACTGAAGTCTTGAAGCAGGTGCAAATACGGTCACCAAGAACTCTAGATAATCTCCTGGATTGTCTTCAGAAGATATAATCAACTTCGGAAACAAGAATAACCGCCAATTCAAGCAGCTGTTTCAGTCGGAGTAAAGCGGACTGGTCAAACCGCGATCAGCGAGAACCGAGCCACCTCGCAAGTAGCACGGATAACTTGACCTGGCGCGCTCCAAGAGGTCTAGTGAATAATACCGACACTGAATCTCAGAAGAATTCAACAGAAAAAAAAAGTAATAAATGAGGGTGATCAGTCCCACCCGACGACTCCAAATGAGACTGTTTATTCAAGTTCCTCTAGCCTACTTCACATTCCCGTCAAAGTAGAAAACAAGCCGATAATGGCTCTCGTAGACAGCGGTGCATCTGTGTCTATTATAAATGCCAATATGGTAGATGCACGTCACGTGCATAGTGGAAGAGTCCTACGGGTACAATCAATGATGGAAAAGTAACGTTGCATGATCAGTGGGCCTTTGTAAACATCGAGTTCCAGGTCATAAAATAGAGAGCGAAGTGTTGGTGGTAGAGAGGGTGACGTACGACTTTTTGCTATCAAGGCCAGATATAAAGAAATCAAAGATCAACGTATACTGGGACGATGTGGTTCTAGTCGAGGCCGTAGCAAGAAACGAGACATATCAAGGTAGACAAGATAACTTACGAGTTGTCAAGCGCGCGGAGGATATCGCAACGACCTTCAGATTTGGGCGCACGTTAAAGAACCCCAGGCGGTCAAAATTTCCGGAGCCCTCCACTACGGCGTCTCTCATAATCATATCGTGGTTTTGGGACGTTAAACCCCACAAATCAATCAAATTATCGCAACGACGTACCCTGCACTTTTATGCAGAGAAAGCTATCCTCAGGTGATGAAGTCATACAAGGTTGCTTTTGAACACGCTGACAAGACCGTCATCCGAAAATCACCTTACATTATGTCAAGAGAGCGAAAGATTAGGCTCAAGAAAGAGTTGCGGGAGATGCTAGATGCTGATATCATACGACCATTGGTATCACCCTTCGCTTCTCCCATAACGATCGCACCGAAAGTAGACGGAACCTTCAGATTATGCACCGACTACAGGGCTCTAAATCGTCAGACAGAACTCATACCATTTCCCATTCCGAAGATCGACACAATTATATATGAGACTGGTGGCTGCCGACATTTTTCCCGCATCGATTTATGCAAAGGCTTCTGGCAGACCCCACTAACCGAAGAAACAAAAATGTACACAGATTTTATCACGCCATTTGATCTCTACGAGTATAACCGGCTTCCTTTCGGTTGGAAAAACTCGCCAGCGTGGTTCCAGAAGATCATGAACAACGTGCTAAAGTCATCACTTGGTGTTTTCTGTAATGTGTATATAGACGACATCATAGTCTTCTCCAAAACAAAGGCTGAGCACCAGGACCATCTGTCTCAGGTGTTAAACGCCTTAAGCTTTGCACATCTCATGGTTAATTTTAAGAAGAGTGCATTCTTTCAACATAAGGTTGTGTTTCTTGGACGAGCCTTCGATGGGAACACCAAAAGCACGAAACAAGAGTCCGTCGAGAAGATCTCCCAGTTGAAGAAACCATATGACGTCCATTCACTGCGTGTGTTATTGGGATTGGCGGACATTTCCGATCTTTTATAAAGGACTTTGCTGTCAAAACTAGATGTCTCACACGTTTAACACAGAAAGACGTTCCCTTTGAATGGAGTGACGAATGTGAGAGAGTCTACCGTGGTTTGGTGCACGGAATTTCTTCTGACCCTGTCCTACGCCTACCAGACTTCACTTTACCCTTTGACTTGAACACTGACGCCTCACATTTTGGGACTGGTGCAGTGTTGTATCAAAAATGTATTGAAGCATCCAGCCGAGAAAAGCGACACGTAGTAGGTTACTACAGTTACACGTTCAAGTCATCTGAAAATAACTGCACTACTACGGAAAAGGAAGGCCTGGCCGTTCTGAAGGCCATTGAGTCCTTCCGTACGTACCTGGAAGGTACGAAGTTCACTTTGTTCACCAATCTCCAGGCGCTCACTCATCTCTTGAATATGACCCAAATTAAAGAATGTATTGCTAGATGGGTGAATTACTTGCAGCAATTCGACTTTACCATCTCGCACCGACCAGAACCACTTTTAACCGATGCAGATGCTCTTTCAAGGTTGATGGTACGAAGCAATACAGAACAATCCGAAGAAATCAATGTAGTGAAGCTGTGGGAAGGCTTCGAACAACTGGTTTTTACTGAAGGTTGGTATCAAGTCTCACCAACACTTGTTTCCAGAGTCCTTTATTTGTACCACGATAGCCCAGAATCTGGAGGACACGACAGATTTTGGCGCACCTACAACAAATTGGTCAAGAGATTTACATGGCCTCACATGAAAAAAAGACGTCAGTCAGTACGTTCGTTCCTGCCATGTGTGTCAAGTACACAAAGTCAAGTATAAAAAGCCTACGGATGCTATGATACTACCTTGCCACTCGAACGTGTCTTTCGAAGTAGTTCACCTGGATTTCGCCGAACTAAATGAGAAACTGGAAGTAGTCAAGAAAACGCAAGCTTTTCTTCTGGCCATAGATGAATGCACGAGGATGGTCGTGGCACGAGCAGGAAAAGAAGATGCAAATAGCGTCATAACCCTCCTCGAAAGAGACATGTTTAAGACTACGCGGTCAATCGTATGCGATAACGGCCCTGCGTTCAAGAGCGATAAGCTAGCAAGATGGGCTCGGGATCACAATATATCGATCAAGTTCTGTGCTCCATATCATTCTGCAGCGAATGGGCTAGCAGAACGTGCCATACGGGACGTGAAACAGTACATCATGATGTACGATAGTTTTTCTGGTGGATCGAAATGTTCTTTGGAAGCCACCGTGAAACATCATAATCGATCCTATACAAGTGGCTTGGGGTGCAGTCCACAGTACGCTTCTTCAGGAGAAACTTCTATTCTGCAGGCAGACCGTGAGTTGGAACTCTTGGAAAACTATAAGATCGTCGAGGAGAGGCAAGAAAAAATCACAGGAGGAGAGATACCGAAAACTAATGAAGCATTTCGACTGGAGGCATCGAGCAGACATGCCAGACATCCAAATCACCGACCTCGTACTAGTGAAGAAAGGAATAAGAAATGACAGTGCCAAATTTTACGGTCCTTACTCTGTGACCAAGACAGCCACCCAGAACGGAATTTTGGAGACTGTCTGGTACACTAGTAAACGTGGATCAGTTGAATGTGCTTCAATTGGAAATGTCTTCAAATATTATCCTAGGAGGGGTAATTAAAAGACACCTGGAAGGGTGAAGCGGTATGAGCCTTAGGACAGGAGAAGAAGAAGCATGAGAGCTGGGGCAGGAAGGAAGAAAAGGATGAAGTTGGGAATAAAGCAGATTAAGATGGACGCCAGTTCCATATTGAGGCTATGATGCTGCTCCGTTCTTTTAATTAGGAACACTACATTATTATTATTATTATTATTATTATTATTATTATTATTATTATTATTATTATTATTATTATTATTATTATTGGTAGGAGCAGTATATAGCTTTGGGAATATAACAGTGTTATTATATTGCACACGAGAGTTCTCAGTTTTCGATCGTGTACGACTTTGTGCGGTGCTCCTACACCTGAGGCGACTTGTGCGGCCGAAAACGAAACTTTTGTCTCGTCTCGGCATCTCGACTTCTTTTTTTTTTTTCCTCCTAAGCGTGAGATCCCTACGTGTAGCAAGTCTCCCAGGGAACGAGATTGGCTTCCCACTCCAATCGACGAACAAAATAGAAAAATGGTAAAAAAAAAAAAAAAAACGTTTTGGTGGTGCAAAAGCTGTCGGCCGACTTTGGGATGAAGGTTTTGGTTGTTGGTTTGTGAGAGGGTTGGGGGAGTAGGGGGTCGTGTTGGGTGTTAAGGCGGGGGCGAAGCACACGAAGATGGATTTTCGGCGAGGGAGAGGGGAAGAAAGAGAGAGAGAACGGGAGAAGTGTGGTCTAGAGCGTGGTCTCAGGGATCGTGAGACGCAGAGGAGGCTGTAAGTTAAAGGAAGGGGAGGGAGGCAGCGGTGGGTGAGAGCGGTGTCTGTCCCTTCGGGGCAGATCACTGATTTCTTTCGGGGAACGGCTTTCTCTCGCCTGTCGGAGGCAATCCGGAATCATCCGCCTGATCCTGATCCTATGTCGCGACTCTTGCTTCTCCACAGGGCAACCTCCGCCGTGCCGTTCCTTTCATTTTTATTTTCATGCTTATCCCACGCCTGCGTTCCTATGGTTCTTATTTATCTCTCCGTGTTAGTTTCAGTGTAGCCTGTTTTGTTACTGATCCTCCACCGCCTCCAGCCGGTGCTGTCGTCGTTCCATTCTTCATTTTATTTGATCCGTTTCCCCCGTTTGAGGTCTTATTTGTTCTCTACTCTCAGTGGCTGGGTGGTCGAAGCCGGCCGCCGGTGTCATGCTTCTCGTGTCCGCTTTGAGACGGTGGCGTTCAGTGGTGGTCGGTGGCTCTCGGCAAGTCAAGCTAGAGCCAGACGTGGAACGAACGAATAGAAAATTGCAGGTATCTCTGAATTCTATAAAAAAAGAGATAAAGTTCCCACAAATGCTTGGGCAGATAGAAGAGGT
Organism: Rhipicephalus microplus; assembly: GCF_043290135.1. NCBI lineage: Eukaryota > Metazoa > Arthropoda > Arachnida > Ixodida > Ixodidae > Rhipicephalus > Rhipicephalus microplus. The sequence goes on along the minus strand of NC_134704.1, from coordinate 34,106,630 downwards.
CGAAGAAGGCTATCGTGTAAGTAAATCCAACTGAGAAGCCTGAAAAGCTGACACGGTTACCGTTCAAAAAAGAACAAACGCTTGCTGACGTGGACGCAGCTGTTGAAGCTTACCACGTGATCACCGGTTGTTTTGACGCAAACGCGGTGGCGCCTTAAACCTCTGCCGAAATCGCCGGACGTAATGATTACATTCGATCGCGTTTGTTTGGTTTAAGGTATAAGAAACGTGCAGCAGCTCGACTTCGCCTGAAACTGTTAATTTGTCGCGTACTTTGTCCCTTGCTCTGTTGGTATATGCGGCTTGCAGAAGCGTTGCTTACAAGATTTGATGTGTGGGGGTTTAACGTCCCAAAACCACCATATGATTATGAGAGACGCCGTAGTGGAGGGCTCCGGAAATTTCGACCACCTGGGGTTCTTTAACGTGCACATAAATCTGAGCAAAAGGGCCTACAAAATTTCCGCCTCCATCGGAAATGCAGCCGCCGCAGCCGGGATTCGAACCCGGCGAGTACCTTAGCCACTAGACCACCGCGGCGGGGCACGTTGCTTACAAGAACATATACTCATTAGTCGTAACTGTGACGTTTATAATGATAGTATTGGGCGTTCTACGCCCCTATACCACGATATGATTACGAGAAGCGCCGTAGTGTCTGGAAATTTCGCCCATCTGGGTGATCTTTAAAGAGCACTGAGATCGCACGGTACACGGACCTCCAGCGTTGCTCCTCCACGGAAATCTGCTCGGCTTGGTCGGGATCGACCGCACGGCCTTCGGCTGAGCGCCGTAACTGCTGCTCTTCTGCGGCGGATGTAACTATGACGTTGGGCAATAAGCTGTGGCAAAAGCGCTTTAGAGCACCGCATGACCCTATACAACGTTTTCGTTTAAAGAGTATACTGCACGAACACGTTTGAGTTAGCGTTTTTTTTTTCCCCTGTCAAATGTGAGACCAAGCGCACAAGAGCGTCGATATTGTATACGAGAGATTGTCACGCTTACCAGTATACTGGTAAGCGTGAGTGCGCCCTGAACAGTGAATTACCATATGTTTAAAATTTACCGTACCCCCAGACATCACGGCATGGTATGAACCTTTCGTCAAATGATTATTAAGGGGACGTTTTCACGGCCGTCCCGCTCCGTGGTTTCATTGGTGACGCACAAAAGGCCGTTTTGATATTACATTTAAGTACCCGATGTCTTTGCAAGTGGTCATACTGGTGCGTGAAATGTGTTCAGAATTGATACTGTAGCTTGACGGCAGGCTGTCAGTAGAGGCGCTTTACGGAACTTGATTTTAATGTAAAAAAGAATAAATAAAGTATGCGCATGTACTGTGATTCCCACTTTCTGAGATTTTCTCTCTATACGGAAAATTTATGTGCCACAGTATAAACTCAGCTTCAAAAGCTGGTGGCAAGACCCCATTAACTGGAGCCGGTTAAAAGGGAGGCCGGAAAGATGATGCTCGGGAGGCTACTTCCGTGGTGTCGGTATAGAAGCCGGTGTTTTCCGTAGAATGTGTCACACGAAATGCACCATACTTTTATTCGATATAGTCTTTGCACGTTTCGTTCCACAAGTACACATGTTTGCCAGCTGTTAATCGTAAGGTCTACGGCACGGAGTGCCTTGATAGCTCCTGCCCCCGTTCACCACTTTCTCTGTAACTGATGCCTCTCCATGGTGTCGCTGGTGTCGGTGTAAAGACGTGAGCGTTGCTGCCTTCGCCCTCCTTTGTTTTCCCTCACCTAATTTTCATTCGTTTGCTTCTTTTGTCTTCTCTTTGCTCCGCACTTTTCTTTCTCGCTGCAACTCGGTCACTTTTACCCCCCGTAAGTGGTTGTGCGTGCTTAAGCCTTGCCTGCGGCATGTGCCGCCAATCTCGTTACCGGTCGCGATTAGGTCTTTCTTACGGAGACTTCGTGTGGTGCGCAGCAGTGTGCTGGTCTTCGTGGAAGCGCGAGCAACAAGGGAGAGTTTCACTGGGGGTGAAGCACAGGCGCGCTGAGGTATACGGCGTTGGCGCTTCTCCCTCTTTTACTCGTTCTCTCGAAGTTATGCCCCGTTCATACGCTTCTTCATTGGATCAGCGTATAAGCGCGTCGCGCCGGGTGAGCCGTTTCCCTTCGTCATCTTTCCGCGAACTTCTTAAGTCTTGGTCGTCTATTTATTTCATTTGATATATTATTTCTTCCTTGGCGCTCCTCCCTCCGTTGTGTAACTTGGTGCGCTGTCACGCTCCACGATGTTACCTGTTTCTATAGTCACAAATTGCACCGGACGTTAGAGAAATTGGCGCGGCTTTTTTTTTCATTTTTTCCCGCTATAGGGTGTGCTAGGTCGCGCTATCACGTTATTACTCGCGCTTGAGAAAAAAATGTATTGACGTGAAATTGGGGGATAAGTGAATCGGCGGCGTCGGTGGGAGACACCCATCCCGTGTTTTTTGTTTTGTTTTTTGCGGCGTTATAACGAAGTCGTAAAGTGTGAAATGTCACGAGGAAGGATGAACGCAGCAGTCGTTCATTTAGATTTCGGAACGGCGTTTCTTGGTGGCGCATTTCGGCTTACGTTAGCTTCCTGTTTGTACATTTGAACCACCAATCACGACAGTCCAATGAAGTTTGTGAACTTGCCGTTCCAGATATGAAAACGACACTTCCGAGAAAAAGATTAGGATAAACATCAAAGGGTCCCCCATGTGCTCACCTAAGATGGCTACAGGGCTAAACTGCCATCTCTTTTTCTTCCTCTCGGTCGATGCGTTGTTGCCGTCCCGGCATTCTCCGGAAGCCTTCCGCACTTAACCTGCTTTTGTATTTCCTCCGTCATCGGCCCGCCGTTGACCAAGCATCGAGGACATGGGATGACGTCATCACATCATATGGTGACGTCATGACGTGATGAAGATATTTTTGCGTCACTCGCGTTGACGCCGCCGACGCGGGATGCCGGTCAATTTTCGAGTTGGGGTGAAGCATCTAATAACGCCTTCAGAATTTTCTTACCTTTAAATAATTTAGCCCCAACCGTTAAGACTTATTCCTATAGGTGTTTTTGAAAAGCCTTTGGCGAATGCGGTGATATATGAACAAAATTAGACGAACAAGAAAAAGCCAAAAGTAAGATATAGACCCAGTGGGCCTGAAATGAAAAAAAAAAGTGTCACACAGGATGGCCAGTGTCTTGATGGACTGGTCCATCTCCGTCAAAATCACCTCATCATTGGCTTCGGGTCAAGGATGATGAGGCAGGCGCCTTTGACGAAGATAGGTCCTCCTATCGTAATGTCGTTGTACAGACTGTCTGAAGCACTTGTTGCTGTTCAGGCAACACTGTGCTTACATCCGTCGCTTCTTGCCTTTTCTGTGGAATACAGTATGCTGCATAATGCATAGTTTTCAGCGCTTACACACACACACACACACACACACACACACACACACACACACACACACACACACACACACACACACACACACACACACACTCACACACACACACACACACACACACAGAGAGAGAAAGCTCAAAAAAGATCACCGAAGCCTTCCTCATCAGTGTATGGTGCAGATGACTGCGTAAGTGAGCAATCGTTAGTACCTATACTATGTTAACTATGTTACAAAGAATTCGCCTTCCCGATAGCTGCTTCATTAGCTTGTATTTATTTGTGAATGATGTGGATTCTATTTTTGTGTGTGCACATTTCTTCGTTTCATTCCTTGTGAATTTTCTTTATTATTTTTAATCTTGCACACGCCGCCTTCAGTTAGCCTAGTTCCAGGTGCACATATGATTACTTTCTTTTCAGCAAATAGAATTAAGTTGTGAGCCAGTGCTGTAGGTGTTCTTCCCTTGCGCTTTTGTCGGTCGTGTACGTGCGAAAAATTCATTATGAATTCTTGGCAACTAAGTTGCCTTTTTTATTACTTGTACAGTGCTGCTTTTTAAACTTGACGTCTGCCCGTTGAAACGTGTGCAACTTCTGTCTGTTAAAGCACGTTTAAAACTTCTGTCTGTCAGGACTTTCGTGTTAATATAAACTCCTGTTCTGTGTACTTGCAGGCTCCGTCTGGTGGAGCTGACACCGGCTCGCCCGCTGTAACAGCGGCAGCCTCCAAGCCTTCGGCTTCGTCATCGGGATCGTCTTCTGGCGGTGCCGGGTCGTCGGCCACGTCGTCTTCGTCGTCGGCGGCGGCGGCGGCAATGGCATCGTCTTCGTCTTCGCCGCGGCATGCTTGGGTTTTGGACAAGATACGAGGCATGATGTAAGTGAACCGACAAAGATTTGTGCATAGGACAGTATCTGGTCAGTCACACCTAAAACAAGCTATAACATCGCGTCAGACCAGATAGCAATGTCGCGCATGAAACATGCACTTGCGGGTTGTCGTCGTGTTGCCTTCACAAAGAAGCTAAATATAACTGTACGCTATCAACAGATGGTTCCACAATAGTAGTCTTCCGAAAGTGGTACACTCAGTCTTCTGCCAGAACCCAGAAACCAACGTCCCTGCTAACGAACAAGTAGTGGCCCCGGTAGGAGGTGAATAAGCTACCTAATATTTTCTTGACGCTGTCTTCCTATCAAGTTGTTTCATTGAAGGCGTGCATGTGAAAGACGGCGTTGCGATTGTGGTTGGCGGAATGTAATATTTATTGTGAGCTCATGCAAGTTGGTGATTGGGTACGAGAATTACCGGATTAGGGTGTATGGGGGTGCTGCATAGTGGGGAATGTCAGCATGGAGCATATGGAACCGACGTTGCGCAGGTACGCGTTTTGTTTCAATTACAATATGAATGTTCGAACAAAAAGCCACAGTTATGCGGCTCAATGACGTTTTGCACATCCCGACGGGTCACATGTGTACTAGTTTCTCTGAAGAACAAAATATATTCAGTTAAAAAGCAAAGACAAGATGGATGAAAGAAAGGGCACATTGATTTTGAGTGTACAAATATATAAAACAAGGGGATATTAAATTAATTTCCTGGTTTACAAAGAGGAGGACGTGGAAGAAACCGGCGCGCCTCACTGTGGTTTGAAATAGTACGCTACCACCTGTCTGTTCCTACTCCCTCCCCGTGCTTGCAAAGTCCTCTGTCTCCTTAGTCTTAAATGCGAATGCATTTCTTAGTCAAGCTATGTCAGGCGTCCCGCGGCGTCCGCGCGCCGGCAGGTGTTACCTCTCCTCTCTCCATTCCCCATAGCATCAGCTGTGGGCGCGCGCGCTTATCCTCGCCCCCTAGTAACCGGAGCAGGTGGTGCGCGCAAAGTAGCGGAGAGTGAGTGGAGAGGAGAAGCGCGCTCTGGCTTGTGAGGGCGCTCGCATCGTGGGATCTCGGTGGAGCTTGTGTGAAGAGAGTGTTGGGGAGGGGTAGGTATAGTGCTTCGCCGCCCCTTCTCTCGTTGTTCGCTCTCTCTCCTCCCTGCGCTCCACTCTCTTTTCCGCTCGCTCGTGCGTATATGTAAATGATGTGAAGCGCACGCCTCACTCTCGTCCGTTTGCTGGCTCGTAAATGTGTAAATAAATGGTTACGGTACAAGTCCTCGTCTCGTCATTAATTGATGTCATTAAAATTACCACGCCGTGCACTCTCGGTGCAAAAAATATATTCGCATTTCCTCACGATTCCCTTCGGAGAGGTGGAGGAAATTTTTTTTTCATCTAAAGAAGATACCCGTTATTTTTTGACAACGCGCAGCACCGCACGTAAGCTCAAACCAGAAGTGAGCACGTGCTAATTAGCCCTTTCAAAACCTTATTAGTTTCGTTCTATTTACTTTTTTTTGCCTACGCCACTATATATCTGCAAGGAAGCAGCAGGCAGGGAATGTCTTGCCCGGTCGGTCTCGTTCACTTCTTACCCTTGGCTTTCGCGTTAATTTCGATGCTGGGCTCCGCTTGCCTTGTACACCACGTGTACTGGCGATATGACCGGGCCCGAAAGTTTTGCGCCTGCTCTAAAGAAAGGAAGTTCGGAACTTCTTCCCCAATTCTGAAGAGATGATCCGGCGTTTCTTCATGCCTCTTCTCCCATAACTTTGGTTTACTTCTCCCTCTATCATTCCTCTACTTCTGCCTCTAACTTTTTTTTTCTGTCGTGGCAGCGCGTACTTTCACGTTCGGCGTGTAGGAATCCGACCGCCTGCCAGCCGCGAGCAATATGGCCTCCTCCAAGCGCTCAATAATGCTCCCATATACCAGTCGGGCCGTGCTTTTGGGACACCTGGTATATAGGGAGAGGAAGGGTAATGTAATAACAAAAAAAGCGAAAGAGCGGAAGAAGAAAGAACACTGGCTTCTTCCCCCAACTTTTCCACGCTTCCTCGGCATGCTTCCCTTCCACCGGTTCTTATACTCTCCCCAAATCGGTTTTCATTCGTGGTGCAGCTGGGTTTCCGACATTCCTTGCTGCGGCAGCTTGGCGGCTAAGTTTCGCTCTTCATCACTCTGTGCCGCGGCGCCGTCTTCTAATCCTTTTCCCGGCCGACGCCTCCTCAAGCCCACCGTGCTTCATCATCTTTGTTTGCCCCCTCATCTACCACCACTGCCTCTTATATAGGACTGGCCTTTCGTTGCGAGAATATGCGCGATGGACAGCTTTCTTAATTTGTTCTTCTTCTTTCTGCGTGGGGCTTCTTATCAGCACGCCCACTATCCGCTCGTTTATCAAACAGCTGGTTTCATTCTATTCTACTTACACATATGAACGTCACGGCTGTAATTTTCACTGTCACCACTACGGCGGTCACTTTTTTTTTTTCAGTCGACCTTTAGCTAGTCGACAAAATAATACCTCGAAGTGTACACCAAGTGCCCGTGCTCATTGGTGACGCCAGACACTGGAGGCTTCCTGTTCTGGCTGTGCCGCCCCGCCACGGTGGTCTGGTGGCTAAGGTACTCGGCTGCTGACCCGCAGGTCGCGGGTTCGAATCCCGGCTGCGGCGGCTGCAATTCCGCTGGAGGCGGAAATGTTGTAGGCCCGTGTGCTCAGATTTGGGTGCACGTTAAAGAACCCCAGGTGGTCGAAATTTCCGGAGCCCTCCACTACGGCGTCTCTCATAATCATATGGTAGTTTTGGGACGTTAAACCCCACATATAATAATAATAATAATGTTCTGGCTGTGCCTTCGAACTCGACCGATCCGCTGCATTCGCATTATCAAAAGAACATGCACTCGAGCCTAACCTCCACCTGGAAATTACGACCGTTTTGGTGATGGACAACAAGCTTTGTGTCTTCGCTCTTTCATTTTCGTAGCGCGAAGCCCATTTAAAAGCCTGTCTTCGGTTTGCATTTATAACTTTCAAGCTTTCCGGCACGTTTTCCCAAGTGGAAGCATTGAGAAACAAGAAAGTCAGCCTCAGTATAATTTACGCAGATTTTATTACGCTTCGCCACACATCTCGTCTAGCTCACGTGCTGCAGTTCATGGAGTCCTCGCAATGTAAACATAAGAGGGCGTGTAAATAGGTACCGCTAACATTGGCACCATGCCTTCTTTGCGGCATCATCTGCCTTTGTGACTCAACCCTCGTCTGAGTAGTGCTGTGATCATTTGAGGTACCAGAGATATCTACAGTCACTGCTGTCGTACGTCGACCGAAATCGTGCTTGTGTAGAGATGAGTGGAGATATAAAGAAAAAAAAGCGTGGCCTTCTATGAAAACGAGAAGAATCAAAATGCGATTTTTGCACAGTAATGGTAGAGATCTGAATGCAGTGTTCGGTACTAACGCCGGCTTTCTCGGGACGCGTCACTTGCTTTCCAGTCGCCCCTCGACAGATTGGCTATCTTGCGCGCGTTCACGCTGCGGGGATCTCGCGCGGCTCTGAGTCGCCACCGTCTGGCGCTGTGATATATTCTCCTCAAGTCGTGACGCGCCGCGAACGGCAGCAGCTGACGCTCGTGAGCAGCCCCACTTCCAGGAGGCTGTAAGGAAGTGGGAGTTCGGATAGATTTGGGGCCGGGCCGCGACTCCCAAACGCTTATGGCGCCTTTATGCGGGGCCTGACGCAGCGGTCATCCGTCACCACGGCAGAGCGGGGGGGAGTGTCGCTATAGGAGCCGACACTCTCGTATCGCTGTTTCTTGTTTTCGGTTTGCTTTGTTTTTAAGGCCATCACTGTTTTCAGAGTCGATCCGTCGTTTTTTTCCGTGTTCTACTAAAGCTATTTGTACGAGCGCTGCATTTCCAATTCCCACAACACTATACTCTTGCCCTTTTCTCCGCGGTTCGGGAGCTCGCCTTGGTGTGTTAACGGTTCAAGGTATTGTTGCTCCCCGAAACTCGAGGGCGCCGGTTCGATTCCCAAACTTCGCGGCCGAAACGCTCTTGCAGAAACACCAGCATGCTCAGATTTAAGTGTATTTCAAAGAGCCCCCAGGGTTCAAAACATTTGGGGGGACCCTTAAGCTTCGCCTTTAATAGTTGAACTCGATAGCGATAGTCTGTTCCTAGTGCGCACTTCGAACATTTAGTGTATGAATTCTTTTCGAACTTGCTATGCATCCGCTACGTGGCCTTAAGGGCGCAATAACATGTCTCTTTTTTTTAGTGGGTGAGTGACTTCAAATGATGAAGTAATTATGATAATACCATGTTATGACGCCTGATGGCAATACACGCGTGTACCGCGTGTTATTACGGCAATATTTCATGTTGTATTGTGAAACATGTATACAGGACGCGTGTGTTTTCAAAGGCATGCAATTTACTAATCAATGCATTTCCAAGCAGATGAAGTTGTTTTCGCTGTGTTTTCAAGCAGAGGTGTGGCTTTGTGGTAGGACACCCGGTTGCTACGCAAACGACCCGGATTCGATCCTCACTCAAGCCCAGAATTTGTTTATTATTTATTTTATTTGTATCTTTCTCGTTTTTTCGATCACGCAGAGATGATGATTTTTCGCTCCCGACCAACGACGCCGACTCCGGGATTTCTGCGAAACAGGCGCTTTAACGAGGTCGCGTTAATAACTGTGATTTGACCTCAATTCAGTGTGCCTCATGATGGCATACCGGTTTGAGCACGTAAAACCCCAGATGTAGCTATATTTGTTCCCGAACTGGCTCTGTTATTATTATCACACTGATAAAATAGTTTCAGGGGAAGTGTGATTTTGTTCTTTTTTGCTGCCTTTTTTTTTCGTTTGAATGCTTCAGTGAACCTCAATTTACTGCGCGTCTGCGCGTGTAATGCAAACCTCCAAGCATTACTTTCGGTGCAAGCTCAAGATAAGGCTCATGTCTGTATGCCTGCACCTTTATTGGATATTAACTGCGGAACTGTTTAAGTCGAACGTCAGTCCGTAATCTGCGGACAAAAAATTATGGACCATATCCCCATGATGGAATGTGAAGCGGTGGCGGTGCGCACGCCGCTGACCCGGTTGAAAGGGGTGTCGACGCGGATGCTGGAAGAACGGTTTGAAGCGAAACTCGTTGTAGCCTCTACTCGAGTAAACGTTTCTTTGCAGCGCGAAGATGACGGGAGACGTTTGGGTTTCGAGTAAGTTTCATCGCAGATAAACGAGCCGGAAGAGTGTTTCCACTCGATGTGCGGTCGAGTGTTGTGGGCTGTGGAGAGGTTGAAGCGAGGGAGAAGTGTGTTGCGAGCGGGCGGATGAGAAACAACACCTAGGTGTGTAGGGAGGAGCCGGCAGCTGCTGCAGGTGAGGGAGAGAGTGACGTCAACGCGCAGCAGCCGTGACTTAACCCACTTGGCATCATTCCAACAACTGCGGCAGGGGGAACGCGGTGGGGCGCTTTGGCGCGGACACACAGATGGACAGTGTTGCACAGGCTAGTCAAAGAGCCTTCTCGCATCCAAAAGTCATCATCATAAATGTGCGCGTGCTCTTCGCCCTCTTTAGCTTCTCCCTCACTTCTAGAACGCGTGCGCTGAATTGTCTGGCGCTCGGTTCTGATTGTTCTGATGGCATAGGGAACGAGTAGAGAGAGAGGAAGGTAAAGAAAGAAATAGAGAACATGAAAGATATAGGAAGACGTTATTTTCAAAATACAATTCTTGTCGAGGTGGGATTTGAACCCGTGTATCCTCCATCCGGGGACAAGCATCGTAACAGCTCGGCTATGCATACACGGTACCAGAGCGCAGTATAGTATAGTATAGTATAGTATAGTATAGTACAGTTTAGTATAGTATAGTTTAATGTGGTATGGTATAGTATAGTATTAGGAAATGAGAGTAAAGAGGAGATATTCTGCGCCTTCCAGGGGTCGCGTAGTCGAGATACATCAATACTTTCGTATTACTCTCGCTGTCGCGACGCCGGCCAGTGAAGTCTGCGCACGTTGCGATTTCAGCATCCCATACCCAGCCAGGGTGCTTTGATCGACGGCAGCAGAGGATCCTCGTGGAATCGCATGTTGACCGTGGATGAGCTGAACTTTCAGATGGCGAAGAGCGAGGTGTTCTACACGTTCTTTGTGATTAATCATTATTGTAGGCCGTCGCGCAAGACGTGTGTGTTAGGCGGCCGCAGTGGACTACTTGATGGGCATATCCGTGGACTTCGCCATAGCGTTCGGATGCTTACTGCCGCTGGACAACGTGACAGCGTGATGTTTGACATGTGTTCGATAGCTTGGCCAGCGTGTTGGAGAAATTATACAGTGAAGACGCGTATATCATAGGGGAAATCTTTGAACTAGTCGCTTGCGTTCCATCTCATTTATTGGTGGCCTCCCTTGCTATACTGATCATTGCAATGTCTTGCCTTCGCTGGAAAAGCGTATCAGACATTACGATTGGTACTTAGCATCTTAATTAGTCCAGCGATATCATGAGTTTTCACACATGTGTGCCACTTGCCTCAGTGTAGTTCAATGCCAATGAGGAAGGCGTAAAGGAACGTTTCTTGCGCTTACGTTAAACAATACTTTAGCAGGTGAATTTTGCTGGCATGAGTTTCCAACCATTCCGAATGGTGCCTGGACGGACCTCGTCCCTCCCTATCTGAATGTCCATCTTCGATTGTCGTGCTGGCTGCTACATTTTAGATGCAAAGCTGCTCTTTGACTCACCTGTGTAAAGCCGTACGTCCGTACGAACGCGCCGCAACGCGTTCCCTTCGCCGCAGGTGTTGGACTGGTGCCAAGTAGGTCACGCCGCATCTGCGCGTTGACGTCATGCTCCCCTCGCAAGCAACCCTCGCAGGTGCGCGCTGACGTCACTCTTCTTCACCCACAGCACGCTCGCCGCAGGGCCCGCAGCTGCCGGCTCCTCCGCCTGCTTGCAGCACACTTCTCTTCTCGCTTCACCCTCTCCACTGCGCGCAACGCTTGACCGCACGTCGAGTGAAACACTTTTTCGGCTCGCTTATGTGCGATGAAACTTACACGAAACCCAACCCGTCTCTCGTGTCTTTGCGTTTGAAACAAACGTTTACTCGAGTAAATGCTACACCGAGTTCTGCTTCAAAACGTTCTTCCAGCACCCGCGTTGACGCCCGTTTCAACCGGTTCAACGGCGTTCGCACCGCTGCTGCTTCGTATCCCATCAGGGTTCCCTTCGGGGAGATAATCCACAATCTTTAATTTGCTTCGACAGCGCGAGGTTCTGTTACTTCTGCCGCACGGTGATGATAATGAGTGCAATGCGTATTATCATATTTTACTACGCATTCTCTATTTCAGCGACACGTAAAATAAGGCAGCCGTTATTGTAGTTTCTATTTATCGCGCATTGACTTTATGGACTTCGTTGTTTACACCGAGTTAAAAAAAATGCATTTGGAATTGTTGTTTGAGTTGGGCTTCACCCTTCGCACTCACGTGCATGGCAAAGCACGCTTTACAGGCTGTATGACTTTAACACGATTTTTCAACTGCACCCTTGCAGAGGGAAGTGTTTCGTGGGAGGCAAAACAAAAACAAAACAAGCAAACAAAGAACTAAAACAAAATACAAGCAATTGAATCAAAATAATATTGTGTTTCGCCCTTCGCGAGCATAAGTTTATCAGAAGCACCTTCAGCAGAACTCTCTGGTAGTTAGACTGATAATCCCCTACATCTAAAATGGAGACCATGCTAAGCGTTGATACTTCTTTGGCTATGATATGGCTTCTGTGCAATAACAACAAGAAAAAAAATGTATGACACTTAGTGGTGTTTTGTGGATATAGTTTTACTAGACACCTTCTGATGAGCTCGCTCCATCTGCGTGCTGCTTAACCCTGGTGGGTTTATCAACTAGCCTAGGCCCGTCAAAACAAAAACAAAAAAACGGGATTTGCGCTAGAATGTTTCATCTATACAAGGTGCTCTCTGATCGGCGCTCTTTGCTGGTGTTGGCGGCAACGTGATGCAACATAAACATTCGCGTGTCGCACGGCAAAGCGGGTTGTCATAAAGGCGCTTGTAAGTGCGACGGCGGATGCCCTATTCACTCCTCCGTCGTACTGCTTGCTTCCGATGGCTTTCAGCATAAGATGCGTTGCTCGCCTGGAAACGCGTTTTCCCTATGAGTTTGGGCGATCGGGGCCAGCTCAGTTGCCGCGGCATCAGTGCGCCACCGCAGGGTGTCGCGAAAATAACCGCTTTGCGTGGGAGAGCCGGCGGAAGAGGAGGACAGGCGAGATGTGGGGGAGACGACCGATAGGTTGAGTCATCTCGGCGCTGGGGAACTGTAATGGGATGAGAGGAAGTAAGAAGAAAAAATAAGAGCGCCACAGAAGTGAAGGGATGCAACGCGGCAGCGCCAGCGTTCGCTTGCGGAAACAGCGGCCGCCTATTATATATACGGTGAGGGTAGGGCGGGGGGGGGGGGGGGGGGTGCGCGCGCCACCCGCCAGCGTATGCGGCTGCGGCTGCAAGCGCTCGCCTGCGTCGGAGCCGAGGGAGGGCTGGCGAGAGCCCAGTGAAGCGTCTCGCGACCGCCTGGGCTTGCGCTGATAACAGGCCGCGGCGGAGGCCTTGTGGTTTGAAACCGCCAACGGGCAGGCCGCGTCTCCGAGCTCGGCCTCGCTTCCGCGGACGGCACCTCCGCCGCTTCACGAGTTTCTCGAAAGCCAGGCGATATAGGGTGGGCGAGTGCGATGCTCGAAAAAAATAAAGAAAGAATACACGGTGGGGGGAGATTCCGTCCGCCCGCCTGGCTCGCTTGATCCGGCACTGGTGTTGTATTTCTTTCATTCTTGCAAACTTTTCGAGTGAGGAACCTGGTGGCACTCAAGCCATGATGAAGGGAGCGAGTTATGGGCCGTGCGACATATAAAGCGAAGCGGTGGCGGATGGACGGACGCGCTTCTCTTGATCCCGGATTTCTCATCTCCCGCTGAAGGTGCTTGCCTCAAGTTTAGATTTTTATTTTGTTTCTCTCCGGGCCTTGCCTTATTTCGGGCGCGCTGTGGTTTTGCTGGCCCGCTTCTCGCGGAGGAGTTGCGAAGTTTGATCTGTATACACGCTATTATACGAGACGAGACGGCGAGAGTTGAGGCGAAGGCCTCAGAGCGTTTGCAATATGCCCTTCCTCTTCACCACAAGTGTGCGAGAAGGAACTTTAGGATGGGAGGCAGTACTTGCCGTTTTTTTTACTCGACTTTTGCCTTTATGCTCCTTCGTCTCTCAGTAGTCAGCAGGAAAGAGGATGAGGTTGTTGTAGAAGAATAAAGGAGGATGAACAAAGATTTATAAACAAGAAACGGCCGAATAAATGCGGAGACCAGCCGGAGAAGTTGCGCTTGGCTGCGTCATTGGGTTCGGCTCGGCGAGGGGGGGAGCAGGGGAAGGGTAGCATCGCTGTTGCTGTCAAGGGTGTGTGTGTGTGTGTGTGTGTGTGTGTGTGTGTGTGTGTGTGTGTGTGTGTGTGTGTGTGTGTGTGTGTGTGTGTGTGTGTGTGTGTGTGTGTGTGTGTGTGTGTGTGTGTGTGTTGTTTGTGTCTGTGTGTGTGTGCGTGCGTGCGTGCGTCCGCACATAGCCACCGCTTCCGCTTGCCGGAGTAAAGGAAAAAAAAAGAAAGAAAAGCGATGGTAGTGCGCAGCGGATGTCAAAAATCCTTTATATCCTTCGGAGGGCAAATGGGTGAGGATAGAGAGAGTTTGAGACAAGAAGTAAAAATAAAAGTGAAACACACACGCTACGAGGAAGACACTGGAGGCGACTGGCACGCAGCGTCTCTTTGCGTTTGCCTTGTTTTTTTATTAATCGCTCATTTTTCAGTTGCTTGAAAGCAAGATGAAATGGCGGGAAGCCGCCGTCGCCGCCGCAGTGTGCCGGCCGCGGCTGACACCGCCGGCTCGCGCCGCGGTGCGGTCCCCCCCCTGCGTCGTCATTCTACTAATGCGCCTTGTCGGTGTTTGCCCCGCGGTCCTTTATGGATCCCTCGCCTTTTGCGCGCGCTCCCTCCCGCGTTGCCTTCTCTGCTGCCTCTTCCCTTTTTGCTTTCCTTTTGACTTTATTTTGTTTTCCGATGCACTACCACGGTTAACTCCCTTTCTCCTCATACCATTCCACCTCCTCTTCCTCCCGCAGCGTGTGTCAGAGAAGGAAGAAACCTTCGTGATATAGCCTGACCTATGTCGCCTTTCTGGTCGTCTTGGGGCGTCGCTTTTCGTAGCTTCTTGTTTTGTTTTTCGCATCGATTTTTTTTTTTGGGGGGGGGAGGATGGGGGTGCTTGGTTGGTTCGAAAAGTATCTTTCAAGATTTCCCTGTCTTTACTTTGTTTTTGTTTTTCTTCGGTGCAACATCTTCTTGGGTTTGTTTATTTACTTGCAGATTTTGGCGTCACTTCGGGGAGGAAGTCATGTCGTTTGCGCGCATGCCCCTGTTGTCCCTCCGGCTTTCCAGGATTAAAAAAAAAACAGAGAAGAAGACGCAAACAAGTGCTGACTAACAACCGAAGCTTTATTCCTGAGAAAAGAGTCAATGTGTACAAGAGAACTACGCAGAGGAATGAAGCCTTCGGGATATCCTTAGCCACTGGAGTCTGCGTGTGGCCGCAGGGGCTTCTTTCTTTTCCCTTTTTTCCTTCGCCCACTTTTCTCCGTACGTAGTGTTGCAGATGGCTTGTTTGCTTCGAAATACCGCGATGTTACTTCCGCGGCGTAACTAACGGGGCAAGGCGGGGGCGAATGGTCGGCGAGCGTTTACACTTGTAGGCAGGATGCGGACAGCGCGAAGGCAACGGTTAGCTTGTGCTCTCATGCATGAGGAGAGCGCCCGTTCTTATGGCGTTGGAAAGAAGGCAAGTGGTCAACCATTTAAAATTAGAAACTTGTAATGAAGACGTCTTCTGTACACTTCTTGCGATGGATTATATGATGGCAACTTTTGGCGATCCTCAACGAACCTCGAGGTGGCCACTTTACTAGGCGGGCACTTTACTACGCTCATTTGCATAGCCAAAATGAAGCGGGTATGTTTCTTGTGAGTAAAGGCGTAAAAGGCTTTTTTAGTGTACTCTGTGTACCCTCTAGTTGAACTTACTGACGCGACAGCCAATATTCTAAGAGTAATAATATGAATTACTTCCTATCTTGTTCTGACTTTCTCTTTTAACGCCCCCTCCGACATACACATACGCGCATGTCCGCGTGTATGTAAGGCACGCATGTGTTGATTTTTTTTTCTTATCGCGTGCAGTACAGGCTCATCAAACTAGCTGCCGCTGTGAAATGGATGTTCAGCTTAGAAAAGACATCGACTGGTTCGTACTTACATGCGCGCAGTGGTGTATGCAATGATGCGATATCGTTGAACCGTGCGATGCATCTCCCTTGCATAGATTGAAATCGATGTACAAGTATTTCACTATACTCTCCACTAGCTGAACCTCACAGTGTGGCGTGATGACACGAATACGAAGAGGCGAATATTAACAGCACAGACGTTGTTGTTGTGTGTCTCTTGTGTATTTGCGCTTGTGTCTTCGCTCTGCACAGCGTTTCGCAAACAACTAGCCCAACAACATATCCGTTTCCTGCAGCGCTAGATTGTTCCCAGAAATGGCCTTCCTGTGTTGGCAACAGCATATCTACGTCACAAGAAAATTTGATCATTTTAGCCAAAGCCCGAAAAGAGAGAGATAAAGCGGACCAGGAAGTAAGGTTATGTAAATAAGACAAAATAGGTGAACGCAGCCGGAGAATAGCGCTGCTGTAGAGGCCTGGCGGTCCGCAGGGACTGGGCGAGCGTGAGTTAGCGCTCGTAAACGCGTTAACGACGTTGGTCGCGTAAAAACTGACCCGCTGGGCTATCGCTGAAGGAAGAGTCGTGTGTAGGCGTGCCTGATGTGGCCCTAAGGCCGAGTTTGGGGTTTCTGGTATAGCGTTCTACGGTTGAGACGTAAAAAAAAAAAAACGTAAACTAAGATTGTATGTAACCTAATGATATATGCGTCTGCTTGCACGTTATATGTATTTCTTTCGATCTACGTAGTCGCCACAATGACTTTTTATCTACGTCTTTCGCTCCTCTCGGGTACGTTGGAGAACGTGTCTCGTGGTCCTCTCAGGTCGCGGTATTACTTTGTTCTGTGCAGTATATGGACTTTCCTCGGTGCTGCGGCGAATAAGCTGTTGTTGGGTGTGCTAGATATGTCTAACGGAACGTCCCGGAAAAATCACTCTTGAATCGACCACTATTGATCACTTCGTCGCTTTTGTGTGAATGTCCACCTTATTCTTAGACTCGTATGCCAAAATGATTTGTCAAAAAAAAAATGTTCTGTTCAATGGTTCTGTATAATGTAATTATTAGAGCAGGAGACCAGCCGATATCAAAATGTTGTTACGACAAAAAAATAATATAACGGAAAACATTTGGTACTTTCAACATAATTTATATGGAGCCACACACGGCCTCCATCAAAAGATATCGATATTGTGTCTTAATAGCTCTCATATATCGCTCTTAAGCACGAGGGCGAGGGTTCGTATTCCTGATACAGGGCGCTATTTCGATTGGGGGTGCTATGCAAAAAACATCTGCGTAGTCAAGTTTTGGCGCACCTCGCAGATTTCCAGGTAGTCATAATTCGTCCAGAATATTTTGTTTTTATTCTTTATTTTTATCCCCGCTTTGCCCAGAGGCGTTACAGTAGGAGGGTCAGAAACAAAAAAAAAAAAAAGATTTCCATTATGACTGCACACTTGCTCAGACAGCAGACTATTGCATAGTCCACATACTCCAGCTTCAGTCATAGCATGTTTGTTTCGGAACGTAAAAGCTCTGAATTTATTTTTCAAGAGCCTTCAAAGCACCTTCACGCGACCGCGCCTGCGATATGATCACATCGTCTGTTCGTTATAAATCATAGCTTCTTCAAAGCCAGACTTCCGTGATTTCTCGCTTTGGAACATCCGCATTCCTTGACCAGTAAGCATGTTCTTCATCTTCGGTATATACGCTTGTTACGGGCGAAGTATACGCCCGGAGACTCTTCGTAATTTTCTATTCTCCTTACGTCGTATTACTATTACGAACGGCGTGCAGTGAATACTTAAAGCGCGTTTTGGAAGACCCGGCGTTGCCCCGCAAGTACGGCACGCGCTTGCGTGTGGCACCGTCGTTACAGGAGAAGGCCGGAAATTAGGATTCGCGGTGGTTCCCAAAGCCCCGCGGAAAGAAAAGAGGGTCCGCAGCGAAAGGACGCACGTTTCCCCAATTTCTATTTTTTCCGGTTTTCGCTGCTTCGGTTTCTCCGCCCTGTCTCCCCTGGTCTCTGTACTCTATAATGCCTGTCTATCTATTTCTTCTGCTTGTCATATTTCTCTATTTTACAACTTTCCCGCCGACCTTTAGTTTCTCTATACGTCTTGCTCTGCTCATTCGACTGAGAATAACTCGTTTCTTTCTAACGAACACATACGGGATCGTTGGTCATGCGAACACTCGTGGCAGCGTGAGAGATTAAATAAAGGATACATATAGACAGGACATGCGCCAGTCCCGTCTGTATGCGTCCCTTTAATCTTCCTAGCCGCCGTGATGCGGGAGTGCTCGCTTCTTTGTTCGGTCCTTGTTTTTCATGTCTATCCGGGTCATTGCAAGGATACCGGTGCTAGGTCTTCAATTTTATTTTTTTTTTCCTAACACACCGTGCGGCCGTCCCCGCTTCCGAGGCCTGCTTTGATATTTTTTTCTCATTTCGAACTTCCTTCAGCCCGTTTTCGTAGCGCCGTGGGAGTGACCAGCGGCGGCGGCGGCTCTGAGCAGCGCGCGCCTATATAGGTTCTTTATAAGGCAATTAATACTTGAACAGCGTCCGGTATGCTTCGAGCCCGTGGACCCCATCGAAAGAAAGAAGCGCCGTCTATCGGGCGCGTGTGCCTTGTTTTTCGGAGTGCAAGCAGCACCTCGAATCTGGGCGATCTGACTGCGTACGCTTGAAGCCTATACGTCGACCAGGACGCTGTAGCTCGTTCTTACACCATTGCGTACAAATGAGCAACGTCGCGCGAGTCGGTTTAGAAACGTGTTATTCAGTTGGGAATGGGGATGTCGCAAAATACAAAGTAGGATCATGTATTGAATGATGCGTGGTGAAAAAAACAAAAAAGATTATCGTCTTTTCTTTTTTGGGTTATTTTTTGTTGTTGTGAAATATCACCTTAAATAGCTGATTTGTAAATTCCCGTCGTGGCTTTTTCACAAGAATACGACATCATGTAGACACCCTTCTATCATACCTTAAGTATGGGGAAATGCTAAAAACATTTAGTTTACTTAATCATTCAGCATGCATGGTTTAAGTGTTTTAAAATATACGGCATCAAAGATGGAATATCTTAAAAGGAAGCTATCATCGCTTGCTTTAGTTCTGTAGTTAATGGTGGTGACCTGACTATCCTTGTGCAAATAGGCTGATTGAACGTGGGCGAATACGGTACTTAGCTCGATGGGACCTAGGGAGGGAAGTCCGAGCGGCGAAATAAGACAAATAGAGGGGGACGAATAAGGAGGGAATGGGTAGCGTATAGCTTTGCAGTAGCAGTTCGCCGGTTTCATAGCGATGGAATGAAAGTTTCGCCGAGCGAAGAGACACAGGGAAAAGGAAATTTGTAAGACAAGATGGACTCGCATAGATTGCGCCCTAATTGGAAGTCTCTTTCTGCTGGTCTCAATTTCCGCTTTCCCGTCGTTCGTTTGTGATTTTCACCCTGACTTACGTTCGTGATGTCTCGAGTCATTCTCGTAAGCTATCAAGGAAGTTCACTTATTTTGCGCCGAATGCTCGTGGGAAAGGATTAGCTTTAATATTGATTACCGCCCTTCGTATCGCCTTTTTTTTTGTGAACCTCGTAATACTTAGACTACTTTGTATGATGTATACATATACTGATACTAATAACATCCTTTTAACGTGGAGCTCCACGTTAAATAACATTTAACGCGGAGCTTTTAACGTGCTTGAAATAAACCAACGCCCACGTTTCTTTAGCTCCAAGGCGAGTGATTTCTTGCTCATCTAGTATAGGCAGATGCAGGCCACGCGTACTCTCTTGATAATAGTAATCGACTTACGTATAGCGTAAGTGCCGACCATGCATGTGTCCAAGGTATAGCTACAAATATGCGCTAGCGCAGGCCCGTGTATATACTCAGATTTGGGTGCACGTTAAAGAACCCCAGGTGGTCGAAATTTCCGGAGCCCTCCACTACGGCGTCTCTCATAATCATCAGTGGTTTTGGGACGTTAAACCCCACATATCAATCAATCAATCAAATATGCGCTCGCGAACTCACAGCGCACTCACAACGCATCCTAAGCACCAGCGCGCTTCGTGTGAACAAAAACTCGGGAGTGTTCAGGACCCTGGCTAGCTTCACATCATTTCTGTGACCTTTATGCAAAGCATCCCCGAGGTAGGCATTCTAACAGCGGAGCCGTTCAAGCTGGGCCTAATCTGTCCAATGGCCACAAGACACTCCACGCCGCGATGATGCGACCGTACGTCGCGCAGCAACTGACTGCGCAGCCGTGCCTTTGCGTCGCCGGCCCATACATGCACGGCTCTGCGACCAGCCCGCCTGCCTAGACATTGCGCGCAATATCGCTCTGTCGCGGCCGACTACGCATACGTTATAGTTTGTTCTCTATAACGCCGGCGCCTGGCTTCAGACGCAGACATAGAGAGACCGAAGAATGTTCGCGCGGCCGACGAGGAAGACGATTACCGAAAAATCCCGACGTGTGTTGCCTATATAGCGAGACTGCCATGGACTCAATGAGGGTGGCGACTTGGGCTTGTTGGTATGGTTGCATGATGATAGATGGTAGCGCAGACCATCTGGTCTGCGGTAGCGCAGGTGTTGTGTCTATGTGCCTTCTCTTGTCCGTGTTCGTTGTCTGCGCTACCATCTATCATCATGCCATGGACTCGACTCGTCCACGACGAATATCGGCCGAAACCGCGAGAGGTGACCGTGCTGGACTCGACTGGATCTAGGTGTCGCCTTGAATGACTTCGTACAGCTTAGCATTCCACTTGGCATCGCCTTCGTATAACTCGACATCACTTTGTACGACCAAGCACAGGTTGGAACGGATAGGCTCCGCTGTTTCGTTAGCCTTAGGCGGCGCAAGCTACTCGCGCCTTTTTTTTTTTTTTAAAGTATACTGTGTGCACTGCATGAGCCTCTTCGACCTGTATTACGTAACCGGGTATGATGTGAATAATATCTTAGCTAATTTAACCAATATATTTACTCGTGAACGGCCAGTATACTCTGAGCACTATACTTGAGGAATGGTTGGATCAGCTTTCACGCTGCTCGGTGCTAGACGACATCGGTTAAATAACAACAAATGTCGGACATCCGCCGTTATAGTATAGCTTCATTATGTTCTTTCTGTGTAATTCCAATGATCGTGTTGTCGGTCGATATTTTTTTTTGTCACGTAGCATATATACTTTGGAAAGTTGGTAAAGATATTGCAAATGTACATGCAATAATAATGAATAAACTTGAAACTTGAAACTTAATGTTCTTACAAAATAGACGTTTTACGTATTTATCATGTTACAGTTCTAATTGTTAATAATGATGTAGTGACCTATAATATACTGCGTTGGTATATGTATGCAGAATTAGCGGCTAGACGCGTGTTGTTGAAACACTCTCGAGGCTGGTTCCGAATTAAAACATGTAAACAAAAAACGAAAAAAAAAACGACCGCGAGTCCGCTTGGCACGAATCTTCTCTAAGAACGGACCTGGGCAAGATTTTTAACGAAACGTTGAGCTTTACATTCACGGGCGTTCGCTACTGCGTTACAGCAGCAACTTGAAGGCTGCGCTATGTCGAATCAAGTTTCTTGGCCTTCTCCTCGCAGGATTTTTCCCACCTATAGAAAGCCGTCGTAAAACGGGTCACTTGCACTGCAACTGAATGCATCGAACTGACTTTATAACTGCTTCAAGCGTGATTTCGTTGTGCACAACGCTGTGGATGCCCCCAGAATCGGCATCTCCGATGCGACTGCATCCTTGTATCCGCCTTCTATATACAGCTGAATGCATGGCGCCGTGCAGGCGAGCCGATCATTTTCATAGATGTCAGAAGACACGGCTCTAACGTAGCGTCCGAGGATTGTCGCCGTTTAACGCGTTCGAGATCGAAAGCTGTAGCTGAGAATCTCTGCGCGCTGATATTCGACTTTCTGTAACGGCTATGTACTCGGTCAGTCGAGCGTTCTCGCATTAAAACTCGAGACTTGTCGTTTTACGACCACGCCAGCGAATGACGAGGGCTTGTAGAACGCGTCTTCCCATCGGAAGGTGGCGCCCGTATACGTGCGCGGGTTTTACAAAATCTCGTCGCTTGCGTCTCCTGCGAAGCGACTGCAGCAGTTTCCGCGCACGCGACTGCGTGTGTTCGAAGAATCGCGTCATCTATCTAGTCGCTCCCGGCTTATCTGCTTTTGATCTCGACTCGCTTGAAAAAGATTGCAGAAGAAGTCGTCGGGTAGGCCCCGTCGCGCCGGCGCCTGCTGGTAATCCGGCTATTTGTTTTTGTCTGTTTGTTTCGCGAATCTCCTCGGAGATCTTATTACACCTGTTTAAAATTTTACGCCGTTCGGATAGGGTCGGTCGTCTGCGTCACTGTGGGAATGGGCTTATGGAAGTGCAAAAAGAAAAAAAAAGTAAAGTGGCTTGCGCGGAAGTTCGGAAGTCAAATGGAACGACTGTTTACGCGAAAAGACGGCTACGTCATACATGCATCTGCACATTCGCAGTATGAGAACAAGATCAGAGTATATACCCTTAGATCAGGCTTAGCTTGGTCTCTAATCCGCAGTAATCCTGTTCTGATTGTCTGTTACTGCGTGAAGTTGCTCTCATCTTTTTTTTTTTTCTTTGGTCAGCGGTAGGGCGTTCTTGGGTCATTGTGAATACATTGCCACAAAGGCTCGGATGACGTATATCGCTTGTGTTTGGTGGTAAATCTTGTATACTGAATCCCTCTCAATGATGTTGCTCAAGACAAAAGCTCGTTTTCGAAGTCAGAACCAGGGTGAATTTCGCGGCGGTCTGCAGCGTGCGTCGAATAACGTTTTGTGCGCTGACGTCGACGTAGAAATGTGCTTCTGCTTTAAGCCCTTACTTGTTGGCACGGTATTAGCGTTGGAACTGATTTCAACTGTGCCGATAATGAGGCGCTAAACGTGGAAAAAGTTAACGCTAGGGAGGTGAGATTTTATTAGTGAGGCTAACGAAGCTCTTTTGCTACAAGAGGAAGCGGATGAGGAGAGAAGGGGAATGCATTACTCCACTAAAAATATATACAAAATGACGCGACAGCATCCGAAACCGTGGCCGATATGTCTAGTTAAAGATACACCATACTTAAATCAACTGTTGTGTAGGCACAGAATTGATTAGCCAGTACAAGGTTGTCGCGCTCGCTAAATAATTTGCTAATCACACTTTAAAACACACTAAAGAAAAAAAATGTTAAAGCGTGAGTGTGGCATGTAGACAATGTTAGGAGTATTTTGCGAGCACAATATTAATACGGTGAGTGGTAGCTTTTTGAAAGAAATGTTTTTGATTGATATGTGGGGTTTAACGTCCCAAAACCACCATATTATTATGAGAGATGCCGTATAGGGGAGGGCTCCGTAAATTTCGACCACCTGGGGTTTTTAACGTGCACCAAAATCTGAGCACACGGGCCTACAACATTTCCGCCTCCATCGGAAATGCAGCCGCCGCAGCCGGGATTCGAACCCGCGACCTGCGGGTCAGCAGCCGAGTACCTTAGCCACTAGACCGCCGCGGCGGGGCCCGAAAGAAATGTCTCTCTTGAGCAATTGTGCAATCGTGCACAAACACGGAAATGGCGCATAAAATGTTAATGTCGGGTAATATTCGCAAGGCTGCGCAGTCTCGCTCTTCCGCCAGGTTTTAGCGTATATACCACACGTTATTTTCATGCTACGACGTTGCGGTTTGGGCTTTTTAAAAGGAGCATAGCGTGTGTGCTGACCCGAGGCGCCTTTTCTCTCTGTCCCTGAGCTTCTGCGATTTTTTTTTTGTTTACTCCATATAGTGTCGCGCTCATATTCAGCGCTATATAGATCGAACTTGCCAAAATGGTGTATTGGGCGAGCTGGTGATCCATGATGGGTTGAAATACGAGCGCGACACGTAGACAGAGACTGATAAGACACTGACAAGTCCGTGTCTTAGCTGTTAGTTTATGTTCTGGGGGTTAAGCACTTCGATTCTGAGAGTCCATATACTCGTTCAGCGAACTGGGTGCGCTGCGGGAACACACACAAAACACAGAGAAGAGCCATAAAACACGAGCATTCTCCGTGTTCGCGCCCTCCAAGTTTGCCGAACGAATGTTATAGATGTAACATCGGCTACGGCCGGACTACAGAAGAGCGGCATGCGCGCACTATCTTATGGCCTGTGCTTCTTCGTGTCTAGTTCCCACCTTTCACCGCCGCTATAGACTTGCCGTTGTCAGATAGGAAAGAGACGCGGCGCCGCCCGGAGGCACCTTGTCCCAGAGAATCACGCAACTCATCAACCCATCATCGTCCACACTTCGTGGCACTGCGGCCCAACCCTCGCTAAACCTTGCCGAAACAAAGGAAGTTACGCCGTGCGAGTTTAACGTGACAACCTTTTCCGGTCGAAAGTGCGTCCTTCTGGTACTATAGTTTTTTTTTTCTTTTAGTAAGCCTCGAATTCGGGGCAAATTTTATTGGAGATTAAGTCACCGATACTCTCCTTCTCTGTAGGTTATTTCATCGCTAACAAATTTATGATTAACGTGCGCTGGTTTCCTCCACGATTCAAATCCGAACACGTGCGGCTGGTCAGAAGCGGGGCGTCGACTCAGGCCCGCGCTTCGTGTCTAGTTCCCACATGTACCGCCGCTATATTTCATGGCACTGCGGTACAACGCTCGCCTGCAACGAGCTGTGAAGACTCTGCCCTATTGTTCTCTCTTTGGGTGCCGAGGCAGTAAGAGAGTGCGCGTGTGCCAGTCCTCTAGTCCGGCCGTGCCTCGGCTAGCTATATGTAAGGAGGAAAAAAAAAAAAAAAGCTTCTACAAGTTCCGCTTCGTGCACACCGATAATACAACGAAGCCGGTGGCGTTCCCTCCGTCAGTAGTGCGTCAGGCCTTCGCATATCTATGTTTCGCAAGTATTTAGGTTATCTTGTATCAATGCTCTTTACTAAAAACACTTTGTTAAGCGTTGAAGCGACAGTGTAACCGCCACCTTTTATAACCACAAAGTATCTCATGTCAGCGGTGGTAATATGGTAACGCGCCCGTCATATATGTTGGGCTAACTGGTGCTTTCATTTGTAGAGTAGCAGGGATGAGTTGTGGGATTTACTTGAACGTCTGTGACGCTTAACCGTTCATAATGCCCACAAGCGTTACCACGGATCCTGTATACACAAAAGGTCTTAACCATGGAACAGCGTCGCCGCTAAAGAAAGGAGCTTTCGACCAGAGCTGGCCTATTTTGCTGGAGGCGCGGTGCGGAACCGTTAATAGGGTATCGAGAGGAGAGACGCATACCGGTAGCAGAGGGAAAAGTCCTCCGCGTGGGGTCCGCGCTCGGGCGCTGAGAAGACGAATGGTGCCCGGGACTCCTCTGGAGGTCGCCCAGAAACGGAATCAAGAGAGAAGGCGGTTGCTTAAGACAGAAAAAAAGGAGAAACAAAAAGAAAATCGCAAGAAACGTGCGTGGAAACGTTGTCTCCGAGCAACTGTGAGTAGGCGCCCCGCAGCAGTCAGCGCGAACCACCGCCGCTTCCACCCCCATCCCCCCCCCCCCCTACGCTTCCAAGCCGGAGTGCTTTGCTTGCGCGTGTGGGAGAGAGGAGACCTAAGGCTCTCGGGGAAGCTTTGTTTCTCCTTGGGTCGTCCCCTTTCCTAACCCCCTCTTTTTTTTTTCTCTGTGTCTCTTCCTCAGTTGGGGTTCTCCGTGGCGTCCACCTTGGGCGGCCACTTGTCTTTCGGCGGTGGCAGCGGCGTGGCGGCGGAAGTACTTCCTTTTCCCCCTTTTTTATTCTCATTTCCCGCGCGCTCTTCTTGATCTTTCTCGGGTGTCGCTGCTTGGCGCCTTCTTTTTCCTCCGTCCTTTCCTTCCGGCGGGATGAAGGAGCGCTCGCGTAATGAAGGAAGACAATTAACAAGAAGAGGTTGCGCTGTGGGAAAGCGAGGGTTTGGGCACCGGAGTTAGCTTGGTGGAGGGCGGTGGCTAAGGGTGGAAAGAAAAAAAGAGAGTGGTACGCGTCGGAAGCCAGCGAGTGCCGGCCGTAATTAGTGCGCACCCCGGGCTGTCTCCCCGGTGACTGGAGAGCCCACCGCCGCCGCCACCGAAAGAACGCAGGCTCTTCCCCCCGGCACGCGATGCTTGCTGCTGTTCCTCCGTGGACTGGACTGCGCCGCCGCTGCATGTGTCGTAGTGTCGGCTTGCCTTTCTGCTGGGCCGCGCGGCTTTTTCCGAGCGGCGCTGGCGGAAACTGCAGCCCTCTCAGTAGTTGCGCTCGCCTTGTATTGAGGGATCGCCGGGTGTGTTTCGTCCCACTATTGTACCTTCGGGTGTATACACGACGCTTCCTCGTCTTCGTTAAAAAAAAAGAAAGAAGAAGAGCACTACGCGAGCTTTCGAGTTCAGTGCGTAGTTTTCCACCACTCCGTAACTTCTCGCCAACACAGCCTGCTTTCCTTCAGTTTCGAGTGTCAGTAGCTAATCATGCCTTACCCCGTGTCTTTTTGTTTACTGATTGTGTGCGTTTCCCTTCGTTTCTGACATTATCCATCAAAAACGCGCGCTAACGTTCACATGAGCGTGTAACGCTGCCAGACAACGTAAAGTCGAGCGTGATAATCCGCGTCTAATATACCCGTCGCTTTTGAGGCGCGCGCCATATCTTTTACACGTAAAGGGAATCAAAACAAAAAGGAAAGTGGGAGATCGGGGTTTGCTTCTTCTTTGACGCGACAGCCTCGACGATTCACTAGTACGTGACGACAGGACGACGGGTAGTAGCAAGTTCGACGAGATGAGTTCGCTTCGATGCAACCCGCTCTTGGTCGTTTTTCGGTAGCGCCGGCTGTGCGTCCGTATATAGGCGCACACCTCGGTGCTCGTGTTTTCGTGTTATCCGAAATCTGTCGATGTTGCTAGGCGAAGTTCTCTGTCCCGTGCGATCTTCCGAAAGCGCTTTCCAGTCCATCGATTCTCGAGAATAAAGCGGGCTTCTTAAAAAGGTAAAATGCGGAAGTGCGCTGATCAAGCTTTCATTACCTCCTCAGTCTCCCACGCGTTAAAGAAGTCTCGTCTGAAGCTAACGCTGTACACTTACTTTGTTAGTACGCATGAGTGGGAAGCGCGTTGTGATAAACTTGATAATGGGGAATTTTCTTCGCTTTCATCGTCACTACAGAACTGTGTATCATACAGGCGTGCGTAGCACACGTTTCCCATGAGCGGAAGTACTTAAAGGCGTACCCATTAATAAAGTATGTTTCTCTTTTCGGTGTGTCCGGTGTTGCCACGTGACAACGTTAACCTTCTTCTGTATCTCCCGACTCTTGAATGAGTGAGTAATGGATTACAAAGATAGTTAACGTGCCTCTTTTTAAAGAGTCACATACGTGGTCAGTCAGGACTCGCAAAAAAAAAAAAAAAACTAGGACTCTTTTTTATAAATGCAAAGCATTTCTTTGCGAACTTCGGCAACGTTGAGCGTATCTATCTATCTATCTATCTATCTATCTATCTATCTATCTATCTATCTATCTATCTATCTATCTATCTATCTATCTATCTATCTATCTATCTATCTATCTATCTATCTATCTATCTATCTATCTATCTATCTATCTATCTATCTATCTATCTATCTATCTATCTATCTATCTATCTATCTATCTATCTATCTATCCGTCCGTCCGTCCGTCCGTCCGTCCGCTTACGTTTGGGCGCTCTCGTGGTCACCCCCTTAATGTGACGTGAACAAAAAATAGCATGGGAGGGTAAGATGATTTGACGAATATGACACGCTGGTCAAGACATGAATAATGTCACAATCCCGTCGCGGGCGTCGTCAGAAACTTCCCGCCAGACAATGGCACATACCCAGGGGCGGGTATGTGCCGCTTGTATGCGGGTATGTGCCACAGGTAATTGACACTTAGTATCAACCCAGGAACGACGAGAACACAAATGGGCAATTTTAGCGCGCGAGTGTCAAGAAATACCCGATATCGGTAGCGTCGACTCGACGAATGCAAAGAATAAATTTCAGGGTCCCGACTGTAATCTAAACCAGGAATTCTGCGTGGCAATGAAGCATTTTACCACAGAGATACGCCAGGTCTCGGAACTACTTTTCACATAGACGCGCTACTCTTCGTGCGACATCAATAGTGGTTGCAGTGCTGCCTACTCAATTTTATAAACATTATATATGTACTCCTTTGATACAGCCGTCACGTCGGGTTAACGTCGATTGTGGTGAGTTGCCGTGTGCTGAAGTTGATTTATGTAGCAGTATCGAGGGCCTCGCCCTCGGATGGCTCTCGGATGTCGAGGGCCATCCTCGCGAGCATTATCGCTTCATATCAGCTTCGGGTGTTCATCATAAAGCCACCACCATCGTTGCGGCACTGCCGAGACAGCACAATGGGGAAAATGCTATAGTCGTTCATACACGGAACGTTAGGAAGCACTAGAATCATTGCGCACTGGCGCACGAGCGAGTTTGTCACGTGGTATTTTTTTGTATTTCGCGGGCGTTTGTAATTAGCAGAAAAACACTAATACCTAACAGATATAAAGTTCAAAACTGTCTAATCGGACGTTTTGCAAACATATCTACAAGTTTCTCATTGAAATTTTTACCAATCTTCGTTTCTTGAAAACCGCCGCGGTGGTCTAGTGGCTAAGGTACTCGGCTGCTGACCCGCAGGGCGCGGGTTCGAATCCCGGCAGCGGCGGCAGCATTTCTGATGGAGGCGGAAATGTTGTAGGCCCGTGTGCTCAGATTTGGGTGCACGTTAAAGAACCCCAGGTGGTCTAAATTTCCGGAGCCCTTCACTACGGCGTCTCTCATAATCATATGGTGGTTTTGGGACGTTAAACCCCACATATCAATCAATCAATCAATCAGTCAATCAATCAATCAGTCAATCATTCAATCAATCAGTCAATCATTCAATCAATCAATCAATCAATCAATCAATCATTCAACCAATCAATCAATCAATCGTTTCTTGAAAAGTTAGTTAAACATATCTAATTAAACATTATTTGAAAACACCGAAAATAGTTTGACTAACTCGAGGCAATGGTGAGAAACATGCATTTGGTCACGTCGTGATTACGTGTTCAGGCGTATTTTTACACTCTGGCTAAAGTTACGTGGGACACCCTGTATGTATAGGCATTGTATTTCGACCTCTAACGTAGTGCCGGTGATGGGAGATTTCTCCTGAGCGTTGTGGAAGAAAAGAATCGCAGCGTTCGCGTTAACTCACAGTGCACTGTGGGCCTCTGTGTCCAATCGGAGTCTCCTGTTTCTCATTGACCATTAGCAGCAATCGGCATGTTCCAGTGGGGAACACGGCCACATTGCTGCGTGCTTCACTGGTTTCTGTCCTGTGCAGCGTCGCCGCCAGTGCAAGTGTTGGCGCCCGCTGCTTCGCGTCTACACGTGGTTCCCTTTAGCGGGAGAAGGAGTAATTTTTCTTTAACATGCGAACACTGTCTGACGTGTTGACCTGCAGTGTGTATGGAGGGAGGGATGTTATTTCGGTGTTTTGTTCTTACTATACTCAGAGAGAGAGAGAGAGAGCCTTGGAAAGCTTTCCTCGCACAGATTTGCAACCGGTGGTGGTCCTGGTAAATTTTGTCATCAAGTTCTTGCGTCTGTCGGAGAGGGCCTCTCTAATCTTTCTGTCGTTTATATTACACGCTGCTGCCACTTCCAGTACCTCTGTTCAACCCCCTCTTACGCGTATAATTTCATCTCTTGTTCGTTGCGTTGTTTTTTGTCTTCCGAACGCACCGAGTGAGGTAGCTGCTGTGCTACTTCCCACTTTTCCTGTTAGCCATAACGCATGCATGCTGCGGTGTTTTCTTTCTTTATTCAGATCTCCGTGGCATTATAATGCGGGCTTCATAATTACGCGCGGGCGTCCTGATTGCTTTTGGGGTGGATGCTGATACTGCGTAATCCGGACCGGCCGACCGCAAACCTCGCGGGATATACTGATATAGTTTCTCGCGGGTGGGCTTCTTTTGTTTTCTTCTTCTGTTATTGCCCCTTTTGTGCTTGTCTCTGAACCGGGACACCATCCACGCAGAGTAAGCGAGAAGTGGACGGATGCATTTGTACGTTTTTTATGCTTTCCTTTCATATCTTGTTATTGTTTTCCTGCGTGCTCAATTTCATGTGATTCGTTCGGAAGACGCCTTGCTCGAAGTGTGGTCTACAAAACTGAATGATTCGTGTTTGAAATAATGTATAACCGTGGGCTTAATTTTCTTTATTCATTTTGGGATTTTCTTGTTGTGTTGTGTTCCTAAAGTATAACAGAACCATAGCGGTTATTTTTGTTGCTTTTCAGCATGAATGATGAACGCAACAGAAACAACCGTTATGTTTCTATAGAGTTCATTAAAATCAGGGATATGAAAGAGAGAGAGGGGGTGTTATAAAGGGAGTCAAGGCTGGTCAAAAAAGAAAGGGGGAGTGTGCTTAGCGCCATTAATAAAGCATAGGGTATGATGCATGCATGTGAGAGAATTGCCGGATTACTTCAAGCTGGAGAGATAACAATTTTCGTTTTCGGCAGCAGGTAACTATGTGATACAGTTGGCACATAAAGTAAGCAACTTAGTACAGTTACCGCAAGAAGTAACCATGGTTGATGCAGCAAGTTAATGTGTGATTTTTATTGATTTTATGATTTTTGTGATGTATCGTACAGTGACGCGACACGTAAACGTATCACATAGCCGTCGAAGGAGGCAGCAAATCACAAGTGCTTTGCTACCTCCTTCGCCGTCTAACCCTCGTATATAGTGAACTAGAATATGATCATATTCTAGTTCAGTATACCGACGTATTCAGAAACGCTTCTTGATTGACTCGATCTCGACTTGCCACCGTCTTCGATTGCTGCAATGTAGCGCTTTTGAAAGACGTTTGTTGTACAGTTGTGCTGCTTCGGCACCGCCTAAGGACAGCGCGTTCGGAACGTGTTCGTACTGCATCGAAGGCAGGGTCATGTCATGTTCGAGTCAAGGGGCGTTTCTGAATACGGGGGTAAGTGTTGTCTAAATTGCGGCTAGTGTCGGCTAGTCCTGGCTTGCGTTGCGTGTTGTCTCATATTGAGTAATTAATGGAATTAAGAGTTCTTGCTTCAGTTCTATAAAAGAATGGGATTGCTGGCGATCATAGAAGGATAACGCAAATACAGCACGCACTTTACGAATACATAGTTGGAGCACGAAGCACATGCGCTTCTGTGTGTGCCTCGGGTGTAAATTCTGCCTTCGTAGATTGTGTACTGTTTTTTTGATGAACAACCATCTCGAGGTGCATCATAAAAGGATAAGCGACAATGTTACTAAGGCTCTTGGCGTGACAGGCGCCAACGTTAAGCGAACTCAGATGCCACGTCTACAGTTACCGCGGAAACGTGAACCATCACAGCGCGAAGGTAAATATTGCCGCCGGTAATTTTTGCCAGAGTAACTCTGCGGCCTATACACAGGTGGCGCGCATTCGAGCCCAGCCTTTCAAAGTCTCGCACGCGTTCGGAGACGCCGGGGTGGGGTGCGCGTGAGCGGTCTTCTCAAAAGATGGCGGCAAATCGGCGTCACAGCAAAAAGCACTTGGCCCTGGGCCTCGCGGGTGTCATCTATTCTCATTAAGAGGACTCTATACCGTACACGCGCACGCACGCACACATGCATTCCGTGCCGAGATGTCGCCCAGAAAAAAAAAAAGAAAGGAAGGGAAGAAAAAAAACAGAGAGGGGCGAGTCATCAAAGAGGGAAGAGAAAGAAGGTGAAAGGATCGAGAAAGGGGAGGCGACTTTCTGTCCCGCTGTACAGGTCCTGAAGAAACAAAGGAAAGAAAGGTAGAAGTGGCGGAGACAAAGTAATGATAAGAAGGCAAGAATGGGGAGTCGGATATCAAGCAGGTGGTGGTCCGGTGGGAGAAAGTTGGCGGTGGCATGGCCCCCTCCCAGCGGCATCAGCGGTGGCGCCTTTGGCTCGCCGCTTATGGTGGCCGAGGCGAAATTGAAGTCGGGCGGGGGAATCGCCTGGCAGTGACGGAGACGCTGAATGCGCGGAGATGGCGTGCGCCTATAGACGGGGAACTTTGGCTTTTTTTTTTTTTTTGGAGCTGAAGCACGGGGCGCTGCGTTGTGTGAATTGGGCGGTGGCTTCCTTGTGTGCACATCTTTTTTTCTTTTCTTTTGCGTTTTATTTTCTTATGCGTGTTGTATGTACCGTTCCTGCGCTTCTTTTGCAGGTAAAACGAAATGGAAGTTGTCTGGTATTGCTCGCTACAGGCGCGAGTATACCGTACTCTGCATTCATTCGCATTTATTTCGCTGCTTCTGACGCTTTGATACTTGAACTAGGCAGAAGCGTCTCGGAACTTGGAGCGTTTGTCGACTCGCTGGGAAGTGTACCGCCGTGAGCGAAATTTTAGAGACCCGGTACTGCGTGACCGAACTCAATCGCTCCGCGCCTCTTGTACTTTCGAGCAATGCGAGGCAAATCTCCCAATCTTTGAACCAGCGGTACACCTTGCTCTCCTGCATTACGTCAAGCAGTCGGCATATAGTCAATGGAGCCCTGCAGACTTGGGGCCCCACTAATTGAGCTCATGACCCTTGTCCCAAATCTATATCAATCAAGTTATTATTCTGAAGACTGTACGGCTAACCTCGATATTGTGTACTGCGCACGTGCGTCCGTGTATGCTCTCCAATTTGATTGTTTGCTCGATTCAATCGCGTGTATGCTACTGATATTCGTGGTTCAACGTCACAAAACCACTGTATGATTATGAGGTAGTAGAAATTTGGAAATTTAGACCATCTGGTGTAAAACCTTTTGTACCCAAACAACTGCATAAAACTGGGTCACGTTAGAACCATATGCGAAAATAGGCGAGTATGTCCTCGCTGCGCTCAAGTCCATTGCGCCGACAATTTTATAGCCGATGTCCTGAAGTGTTCTAATCGTAATGGACCCCGCTAAGAAGTGTGGCAGTTTGGGCTAGTTCGTATGACATGACGATAGTTGTTCTGTTCTCGTGCTATATAACTATCGTCAGGACCGCACTAAGCCGCCTCAAAAGAGTGCCCAAAAATGAAGAGGGAAACCACTATATTGAAACAAATGGCAAGGGACCGTACATCACGTCGCGAGGCTGCCGAAATCATCAGAAAGCTACGACATCTGCGCTGCAGTTTATCCTAAAGAAGCATTGCCTCTGCATTTATAGCACTCCTTGAACGCCCTGCTTCATTTACTCTGAAGCGTGGAAACTTGGGCAAGTTGGTAGGACATATAACTGAATGCAGGAACAGCGCAACCTAGAAATAGTTACTTCGTAACTACGGAAGCGAATAAAACAAGGACAGAAAAGAGTGCTCTTTTCTGTCCTTGTTTTTTTCGCTTCCGTAGTTACGAAGTAACTACTTCTAGGTTGCGCTGTTCCTGCATTCATTCATTTACTCTCTTATCAACCGGACCCTTCACGGCCGGTGAAAATTCCCATTGGCCTGCTTTACTGAAACCACAGGCCTACGAATGGATGACAGCCGGCGTAAACGACAACAAACACTAAGGAGGACATGGACACGACTTACGCAGCTTGGCCTTCTGTCCGAGGTCGCAGCGACATGCCGAGTCACAGTGCACATCGGCAACAACGAACTCTGAATCAGCGACTGTCCAGTTGCCCGAAGAGTTCTTCGGTCACTCCTAGACACACTTCGCATGTTCTTCGACGAGCTCAAATCACCGTACACGCTCAGCTTGTACAACAAGTGCTGGGTGGTTTGTGTCCAGTATGTATACTTGCAAGTCTTCAGTAGGCACCATTACCCGTCTCTCTACAGTGCAACGTGATGCGCACGGGATCCCGCTTACACTACCACGGAACGCAGCGGTGTTTTTTTGTGTGCTCTCTTTTTTTCTTTCTCCCTATCTTTTAATTCTTCATTCCCCGACCCTCGTATAGGATAGCAAATCGGACGTGCGTCTGGTTGACCTTGCTGCCTTTCCTCCCCTTTCCTCTTCCTTCCTTTCGGTGTTCTTTAACGTATACGTACCTTGACATTGCACAATATATACGTGAGACTCTATAGCATTTCGCCTCTTCTGAAAAGTGATAGTTCTGGCTGGGGTCGAACCCGCGACCTTCGGGTCAGCAGCAGGGTGTACCGTAACCGTTATACACCACCGCGTCGGTCTCTACTGTGTCTACGTCGATCGGGACGTGGGACAATGCGCAAGTGGCCACATGTCCCATTTACGTGGAAGCGCCCGAGCGATGGTATCGTGATCAAAATGACTTGCTTGTGCAGTTCAAGTCTGTTCGTCGGGACTTCATCGCTCGTAGCTTCCACATCGACTGCAGATGGGGTACCTATAGCGCTGCCTCTAACGTACCGATACGCGCGCGGTTGAAGCGTGTGAACAAGCAGACTTGTAGAAAAAAAAAACATAAAACCTACGTGCGTGCGCTCTATACGATTTCAAAGTTAGCCGCGAATCCGTCAGAAAACGCGTCGATGCAATTCGTTGACGCGCTGCCTTGGTCTCTACAATTCTACTCGCGACTGCACGTCGTGATTTTTTTTTTTTTTGTAGCGTTAGCTACACTGGCCTCGCTGAGCCAATTTCGCGCGGCACTGGTCTGCGCATGCGCAATGATACTCCGCCGCCGCTGCGCGCGGTTCGCCGCCTGTGTGCGCGCAATTCGATGCGCTGCGCAGACGATCAGTGGTGTCGCGCACCGGAGCCGGCACCTCCCTCGCACTCGGCCGCGGCCGCGCGCGACACGCCGCCGCCGTTGTGCGCTTTCCAGAGGAGTGCCCGTCATAGCCTTGGTAGACATATGGACGCCGACGCGCGCGCCTTCCCTGCGCAGTCGCCATCTGAAACTGCGCTGGAGCCGCTTGATAGCGCCTCTGACTGACGTTTGCCCCTGTGGTATAGCCATGGAGAAGGAGAGTGCAAATGCTGCTCAACGGTGCAGTAGAGTGGAGAAGCTTAACTCATCGGATCCCGAAGTAGTTGCCCGGCAAAATAAATATACATGTGCCACATAATACGTATACCGTGTGTGTGTCATTGGAACAGCTGTAAGCATGATAATCAGGCTAATCCTAGACACTCTGGAAAGCTAAGAATAATCAGCTGAACCTTTGCTAACGCTACGTATATCCTGGCTTAGCTGAGCTAAGCCACTGCCATTTTTTTTGTAATTATTGGCAGTTTTCGGGTTGGCGCCGTTTGGCTTCCTGCTAATGGGGTTTTCAACGCGATAGTGTTAGAGAGCGCGTGTCGTTAGACATATTGACAATGTCTGGGAGTGAAAATATTGCCATTGTCAGGAAAATATTGACATTGTATGGGACGAAAAATCATGATGGATGCAAAGAATTGAAATGAAGGATGGAAGTTCATTAACTGTGAAATTGACGTTCTTTACCTACTCCCATGACACGGCGTGGTACCACAGTGCATTTCCTCTGTGATTTTTTTCGCAATTCTACTTCGCATATATACTAACTCGTTGTTATAATTTCCTATTGTATAGTAAAAAACAGATTCGTTATCTCGATCTTTCTCTATTCCTCACTTTATTCCCCTCTCCCCGAGTACAAATTTTTGTTTACTTATTTCACAATTTCTCTTTTTTTTCCAAAAACCTCTATGGCTTTTGCTACCTCGGTGAAAAGCGCTTCTTTGTTGGGCGCCACGAGGCGCTCCCAGAAGGCGTTCCCTAATGACACCTTTTTTTCCTCCGCCGTCGTCCTTTTATTTTCTCCCGCCTTAAAGCACTCTTGCTTGTCTGTCCGCTTCTCTTCGATCCTCGACTTCACCCCTCCCCCTTGCCGCCCCCGTTCCTTCTCATGATCTCCCCTTTGTTGAATGGAGTCCGCACATCTATATTCATGAAGCCGGGGTCAGCGCGGTCCAGTTGACTGCCGTCTCTGAATACCCACCTGCACTTTGCTGTATAGGTGCCAGGCAACTCTATATCTCTGGGACCCCCCCAGCGCCTTCGTGTTGCTGCTTCTTAACTTGTATACTTCCTTTCTCGGCGCCGCTCTTCCTTCTGCTCGGTTCCTGCGGCTGATATCCCGTGGCTGAACTGGGTCGGTCGCTCCTGTGTACTGTGGTCTCGTCCGCGTCGCGATGACCAGCCCGACCAGGTGGCAGGAATGCGCTGGACGTGTCCGCTAGGACAACGGAGTTCTAACCTCTCCCCCCCGTGCTCCCTGGCTGGCTGTCTTAACGCGTCCCACGGTCGTTTTTATGGGGAACTTGGACAGCCTTTTCGCATCAGCGGTGCAGCGCTCGCTTTCGCGTGGAGGCCAGCTGCCGGCGATGGCGTCGTTACCAATGTTGTCTCCTGCGTATTTCGTTATTGCAGTTCGTCCGCGCGCTGCAACTTTCGAAGCTTGCCGTTTCTTTTGCGTGTTTATGTAAGGCTGGAAGTAGATCTTTGTTTGGAGCTCGTCGCGCCGCTATTGTCATTTGACTCTATAGTGCCTCCGGTCCCGTTCTTATGGGTTTGTTTTTCGATAACGTGATTTGGTGCGCTTTGTTTAATTTCTTTTCGTTACTTTTTGTGTGCGTAGCTAAGGTGAATATGTTCGCAGTGGAACGGCCTCTTCGACATTCTACTCCGTAGTGTGTCTACGAGCGTGCTTTATTGAGGCACCGATTGCGTTGTTAAGGTCACCAGTTCGTTCGTGTCCTGCTACGGTGGTCTGGTGCATTGTCGTCATCAGAATTTTCTCCTGGGGGGGGGGGGGTGAAAACTGGCGTTGCATCATGGTTGGGGGAGGGGGAAAGCACTTGTGTAGCTTGAGTAAGGGCAAGTGCTGGTGAGGCTCGAGCGGGGCAAGTGCCCCTTTAGCGCACCCCTGCCGACGCCCACGCTCTGGGTGGTTACGATGCTCCACTGGTGACCCCAAGGTTGCGGGATCGAATCTCGGCCGCGGCGGCCGCAATTTCGATGGAAACGAAACTGTAGGCGTTCGTGCACTTGGACTTCGGTACACGTAAATGAACACCAGATGGTCAAAATTTCTGGAGGCCTCCGCTACGGCGTCGCTCATAATCATATCGTGGCTTCGGGATGTGTAGAAACCCCAAAAAATGAATTACTGTCTGGTTCGTCCGCATTTGGGATAGCCGACGTAGTTTGGAAGCTGAGCTAATTATAGAACAAGTGGCACTGGCGGGTTACTTCTTTTGTTAATTCTTGTTAGGTGCGGGTTACTTTAGGGGGCCTGCGTGTTGTATGCGGTCGTCGTCACTTGTCGTAACGCAGGCAGAACCACGTAACAAAATAGGAAATAAAATAAGCAGGAAGCATGCTCGAGATGGAAAGATAGAGAAAAAAAAATAGGAAGGGCGAGGCAGCGAAAGAAACAGGTAAGGTGTGGAAGAAAGAAATAGAGGGGAAAAAGACAGAGAGGTGTAAAAAAAAAAAGACAGCCGATGAGAAGGAAAGAAGGCTGCCTAGCACCACATTTTCTTTAAGCCTGGCACCTTTAGTGGAAAGTCGCCTTGATTTTTTTGCTTTTTTTTTGCTTTGGTCTATGAATGGTTACGAATCCTGGCTCTCTATGTGGCTGTAGTGCACTTGCACTCCACGCCGGGCATTTTGAGCATTTATATACGATCTGATGCGGAAGCGAAACATTGTGTGACGTGGCGAACAACGGGTGCATGGCAGTAATTATTGTAACGCCGTACGCGCACTTCCGTGATTGGCCAACATTTCGAGTTATCGCTTTCGGGGCTTCTTTACCGTACCGAGTTGTCGTCTTATAACGGTGAAGTATCAACGCGATGAAGCGTGATGGCTGCTTAATTAGGCGCAGATGTTATCAACATATGCAAACGACGCGCTTTCTACAGGTCGGTCGAAGCGAAAGCACTGAGGCAATCGTTACTGAATGGTAAAGAGCAACAACAAAAAGTCATGCTAATAATTATCACAACTGGATTTTTGAGCAACAATGTAATCTGTATCCGCACTGCTATCTCCCTCTCTCTTTTACTGCCCGTTAGTTTGTTTTTTACTGCGTTATGCGTAATATTGGTTATGTCGTGGACCACCTTTACCTCGAACACAGAACGCACCACACAACGTGTACAACTATACCTCAACCTCGAACCCACAACGTGTACAACTGCCTCAACCGCAACGCAGCGTTCGACGGTTTTGCGAGCATAACAAGTGGGCTACAGTTGCCCCAATTTTCACGTTTTAATCCCAGCAGCACGCGCTGTTCGAAGTACCGGAACGGCGCACGTGAATCCATGCCGCCAGTGATATTGACATCTAATACCGAAGCAATTTGTCCGCTAACCTTACGTTATCACGGCGAACGCGTCTGAAGCCAGTGTCTCCTCAGTTGCACATGCGAAGGGACATCAGCTCCGTGGCTCTGTGTCGCACAGCGCTCCCGGGCTTCTGTTGCAAGCCGGCGCTGGCCGCAGACTAGCCACCGTATAGTGCATTTAAGGTACACACGCACACGCGTCGGGCTGCTGTCAGTGGTTGTCTTCTCCAAACACGTTCTTTCTTTATTTATTTTTTTCTCTAGGGAGGGTGCTCGCCTCATTTCTACAACGTCAGGTCGTGCGTCTTCGTTTTCCCAGCCAGCCCCCAAAACATATCCGCAGTATCCGGCACATCCGACACTCTACACATTCACTCTCTCTCTCTCTCCTTCGTCGTCCGTGTGTCTGCACGATGCCTTCTCGCCTGGGCCAGCTAACGCGCGACCAGAATGCTAGGGGATGGCGGCGTCGATGTGGTGTACGTTTGTGCGTTTGTGTCTTGAGGATGAGACAGGATGCACGCAGGATACAGAGGTCAGAGAGGCTGGAGAGAGCGTAAAAGGCGTCCGGCAAAGTTGAACAAACGACCTGCCTGAATTGGCCCGGTCAGGCCGGACACTTGTAAAGGGAGCCCGACTGTCGCCCGAGCCGCCACCGCTACAACCTCGCTCTTACGCCAGACCTCGGGGCCCTACGTCTTTCTCGCGGGGATTCTTTCTGTCGCCGTGTTTGTTTTTTAGTCCCGGTTTGTTTCGTTGTTTTCGTTCGGGCATTGGGGAACTGAGTGGCTGGGCGTCGTCGGTGTAAAATGGTTTTTTTTTTTTTCTCAGACCGGAGGCTCTATAGGTTTGTGGCTTCTGTGGCGTCGCAGCTGGGGCTCTTTATTAACTCAGCGGTGGTTGCGATGGCGCCGCAGTAGACACTCGTACATACTACTAACCGCGACATTTACTGAGGCATAAAATGTTCTGTGGGGGTAGTTGCTTCTGGTGACTAGTTCGTCCAACCCTGTGTGTGTGTATATGCGTCGGCTGCTGGTTGACCATGGAGTCCGCAGTCTGCCTTGCCAAAGGCTCGCTGTCCGCTGAGTGACTGCTTCGGACGTAGTAAAAGAAGGTTGCATCATTCGGCATTGTCCGTGTTTGCGCGGCCCCGTCGTGTCTTGCACAAGCAGCGGTCGTTGCGACAGATATGTTGACGCTTTGAAGCTTAGTAAATAATGTTTCAGTGTGGACGTTGTGATGTCTTGCTAAACTGAAGGTGTAGCTTTTTATGTGTTTGGCGCACGCACTTCAGAGGCCTATAGTCTTTAAATACGGCATGAAATGCTTTGAGCATGGAACGTCGCCCAGAATTAGGGGTTTTAAGTTATCGGTGTTTCTATTCATTGGTAGAAACTTATAATGCGATCGATATGTAGATAATTCGCACTGGGCGTTCTACAATGACATTTAAAGCTCTCGGAATGAATTCACTCGTATTACGTCACAAGCTTTGTCAGTGAATGGGAGTGCGACTGACTTGCATCATGAATGTTTGCGAACTTCTGTACCTTACGGCACCTTCTAGTGACTACTAGAAAAACGACGGGGATGTGATCGTTCGGCTGGTCGATATGTCGGCTGTTGTTTCAGAGTACTATTCGTTTATTTTTTATTTTGTCAATTACATGAAGCAATTTTCTGAAATGCCCTGCTAGAGAGCGGCCAGCGATCAGCCCTAAATGAAAAAAAAAAAAAAAAAAAACAGAGGCTTTTCGGTAAACACAAATAGCACTGAAGGGACCCGCGCGGCATATGCGCCTCTCGCGCTGAAGTGCCCCCAGACTTATAGCCGAAATTTCTTTTTTTTTTTGGCCCACCGTCCCAGGAGGAGTCAAAGCCTTCGCCGTGTTATAACGGGGCAGAAACGTCTTCGGGGATTTGGTTGAGGTCCTCCGCGAGTTCCTCCCTGCCGCCGAAGCCACCGTCGATGCAGGCCGCGGCGGTGGCGTCCTGGGACTTTCAGGCAGTACTGCTATGCGCTACGATCGAGGGATCACTTTTGGACTCTCGCGATTTTTCTGTACGCCCCCCCCCCCCCCCCCTTTCTTTTCCCCCTTATTTTCTTACGCGTCCGTGGCCGTCCCCTTTCCAATTCGCGCTCCGGGACGGTGCTATGGGCCCAGGCCGAGAATTTTCGGCTCCGTCGCCACCGCTCTTTTTGCCGTATATGTAGCTGCCTCCAGTGTTCCGAGAAGTGAAAGAGTGCGCTCGGTTGAAGCTGTGGGATCGGCGGCTGTGGCGGCGGCGGCTGCGGAAGGGGCCCCGCCGAAGTCCCCAGGCGCGCCGCGGTCTTCTTCGTTTCGACGGAAGGCGACGAAGAAGACGGATCGCCCGGCCCGTGGAGTGGGGTGTTGGCGACTTTTTAACCCTCCCAGCAACCGCTCGCCCCCGTCTTGCGTTGATGCTGCTTTTTTTTTTTAAGCGTTGATGCACGGTTGTTGCTTCGGAGCTTTGTTCGTGGGCGCCTCTTCTTGCCTCCCTAATGCATTGATGCTCTTGTTTTTCGTTCCGTCACTGTTTATCCGCAGCATTTTGGCTTTGGCACTTATTGTGTTGCTTTATTGCGCTCGCTGCATTTTCAGCCCTTGGGATTTTGGTGGATGGCGGGTCGGTAATCGGAGGCAGAGAGTGGAAGGAGAGGCGTCTTCTAAGCGTGCGTGGGCGGGTCGAGCGATGCGGGGCATATGCCTGTTTGTGTGTGCAGGGTAGAATTGTTGTTCTGGTGGCGGCCGGCGCAATAACAATGCTGCATTACCTTAAATTGGCATTCTTATGTTTTTCATCTCTCTTTCTTTCAGCCACTTAGACGACATTGACGCGCTCTTAATTTTTTGATACTTCGTCTTTTGTTTTCTTGCCAGCTTTGGAATGTATTGGGAGGTGCGTGGGTTTTTGGAAACGTCTCTTTAATTCGGCAAGTTCAGAAGTACTTCGTAACAGTGTTGTAGGTGGAGTGATTGTACTTCGTAACAGTGTTGTACTTCGTATATGTACTTCGTAACAGTGTTGTAGGTGGACGTGGTACTGTCAGTGGAGTGATTTAGCTGAGCATTTCTACTGCTCCGTCCGCACTGAAACGTGTGGCGCCTATAGCCGTAATGGAGGGTGACTTTAGAATCCAGGGTATTCGAACGTTTATGATGGAACCTTTGCCTATATGCAGTGTAAATCTTCAGTACCGAGTTCGTCGTGTCAGCAGATCACACTGTCCTATCGGCAACACCCGTTGTTCGCGAACAGCTTCTTGTGCTCTTGCCTGATAAGTTTACTGGATACGTTAGCACTTGGTGGTATACTTCATGTTAGCAATATACAGGACGGAGTTTCCTAGCTTTTTGTACATTGTCGACATAGATTAGGCCAGATTATGTTATTTCAGTTTAGGTTAAGAGGCTTTGTCCTGTACACCATCTTACGTCATCCCATTCTGCCCTCTGCCCGCAAAATTCATTATTTCGTCGCACCGCAGTTCTCTGAACATCTCTTAAATCGGCACATTTTCTGTAACTCTGATCTATGAATTGCTATCTGCACTGTTCTGCACGTAGTCGGACAGGGGTTAACGCTTATTTCCCGTTTTCGATTTCTCCTGCACCTTATAATATACATTGTACCATTCGGTACTATGCAAGACTGGCTTGCCTGACCTCATGCCTTTCTGTGTAAGTGGGTCTATATATAATGCAGCTATGCGCGTTGCTGTAACTTACTTTATTCTTAATCCTTACACTGTTTTGTAAATGACCACTCAGTATGTTACGATTTTATTGTGTAATTTCCTGTCATCTCTCTCTTCAACATGCAGGAAAGTTTCTAGGCTGTCAGTAGTGTGTTTTTGGTGATATGCTTGGGGCGTGTAAGCGGCGATTGCTGCGAGGTTTCCGCGCTGTCGTTTGCTCATTTGAGAGCTCATTTATTATTCCACTTTAACGCGGAGAGAAGCGACTATATAGTAGAGGCACAAGGTAACGGTGGCGGTATATTATCTAATCCATAATTAACGAAAAATAAAAAAGAAATAAAGGTGGCGTGCTGTGCTCACTCGTCGTCAGCGGCGGTGGCATGCAGAGGCGAAAACGAGGCAGCCAACTGGAAGCGAGAATGAAGTATAGACGCCCCCCCCCCCCCCCCCTCGTGTTTTTGCTTTCGCCTACGACCTCTTTCGCGCGCACTTGGTTCGCGGAGCTCCTTTCTTACTTTTCTCCGCTTCCTCTCGCCTCTTCCAACGTTTTGACGCTCAAAACTGTTTACTGGAGCCCTTCGTGTACGCTTTTACGACTCTCTCGGGGCAAGCTCGGCAGCGCTGGAGTTACGCATAGAGGGTTGGGTGTAAGTGTGCCCGCTTATATGTGGCAGGGGCAGACGCTCTTTTCGGAGTTCCTCCCGAAAGAGTGAGTGTTTCTGTACGTATACCTAACTCGGGGTTGAGAGAGTGCTCGTCGTGTCAGATGGAAAGAACATGCACCGCCACTGCGGGTGCACGGTAGATGATGTACAAGCGGGTCGCTGGAGGATGGGCTGACCCAGTCGTCGGGGAAGCGTTGCAGTGCAGGCGCGCAATCATTTTTCTCCGTTTGAGAGTAGGAGGAGGCCGGTGGTCGGTGTGCTTATTTTATAGGTATGCTGCGAGATTCGTTGGAGAGATAGGTTGAGTCTATATAGCTGGTAAGTTGTTTAGCAATGAAGATGTTTGTTTGTGTCCCGGTCGTAAATGTGCACCCCGAGCTTTCAAGAAAGGGTGCCAACGATGGAAAGCATGTGGATTAGACTCGCGCATTTTGTTATTATGTCCGGTGAGACTGCAGCACCGGTATACGCTTACTCTGTATATTGAGTGTCGCTTCGTACAGCAGCGCATGTAGTTGTTGTTATCTATACAAAACTGAAGCCCGTGAGAGGGATTCCTTGTTTACCGGATGGTGTCCGACCATTAACGTTACTCGCGATTCCCCATTTGTATAAAAACCGTATTAAGCATCGTGCATACGACATATTGCTGCGATCGCTTACTCAACTATAGATACGCTCGGGAATCACCAAACATGTAACTTGGACTGCTTTCACTTGCATAGGCCACGAGGACGGGAACTGTTCGGATGTTCGAGTGCACACGCTCAACGTACAACATTTGTATACGTTATTGCAAATAGAGGGAGTTCGAATTCGCTAGTCGCACGGCGGAACAGCAGCTGCAGCCGTTCCGGTAACGCCTCTGGATAATTTTCAAACAGCGAGGATGATGATATGGCACAGGCTGTCGTTACAATGGAGTTTGTATAGTGACGGATTGAGAGTAGAGGAGTTGCATCGACATGTTTTAAAAGCATGTAGAAAGCGATATCTGTTTGTTTGTTTGTTTGTTTGTTTTCTATACGGTCGCAAACGACGCCCACGATTCCGCTTCACGTCAGCATTGCAATGACACACGCCGCTGCATCCCTCGCCTGTCCGCGGGGATCAAAAGAGCTTCGCGCTGTACAGCTTATGCGTTCTGGAAAACGAGCCCGCGCGTATGTATATATGGTACGCGCGATTCTACGACAACGAGTGTTTCCTGTCTATATTTTTTTTCCCCTTTGCCGGGAAGGGTGGCAAGAATACGTATGCCCTATACATTGCGCTGTCTCCGATAGAAATCCCCCCCGTCGTGCTTCCCGCGTGAGCTGTCTCTCTCTTTCCCTCTCGTCCCCTTTTGTTTACCGCTCGTTTACGGGCCAGTCGCAAAGCGAATTCCCGTGTATGCAGATCATTTGGCGTGCCATGCCGCGTTTGGTCTCCCGAGCGCCGCGTTTTTCTTCTTCTCTCTCTCTCTCTCTCTCTCTCTCTCTCTCTCTCTCTCTCAAAAGCTCGCATACTGTGTTTTTCTTCTTCTCTCTCTCTCTCTCTCTCTCTCTCTCTCTCTCAAAAGCTCGCATACTGTGTATACGGTAAATACGCTCGCATACTGTGTATACTGTGTAGCCCTACGCGGCTACACCGGGCCGCTATCAAACCGACCTCCTCCCGTCCTCCCCAAACTCTTCCCTGTTGTTCTTCCCGCCATCGCGATGTACGGGATGCCGCTTTCCCTCTCTCCCCGCTAGCTTTTCCGAGTCCTCGGGAGGTTTGTTTGCCGAGCTCGCGCGGTTGCCGCCGCAGTATACGCCGACCGGCAGGGCGGAGCGCGCGTATATATACATATAATCCCGCAACTCCGCGAATGTGACCTCTTGCTTTTTACACATTCCCCGTGCTCCCTTCGCAAACCGCTCGCTGCCTTTGCCGCCTCGCTCCTTCGGCGATGTTTGTTGGCCTTGTTCGTCTGTTTTGTGAGTGGGTATACAACCGCTACGCCTGCGCGGGCGCTGTCTGTTTCAACGCCGAGCCCCGTTTCAACAACACCGCCGCCGCGCGCGCTATATACTCCTATATACCCGCTCGCGAAGTCTATATACTTGCATGTAAAACTGCTTCGGTGGCACGCGGCTTTCTGACTGCGTGAACGCTGCTTTTCTCGGGGTTGCTTGACTTT
Organism: Rhipicephalus microplus; assembly: GCF_043290135.1. NCBI lineage: Eukaryota > Metazoa > Arthropoda > Arachnida > Ixodida > Ixodidae > Rhipicephalus > Rhipicephalus microplus. Next base: position 34,061,969 of record NC_134704.1, on the reverse strand, counting down.
TTGTCTGATTGGTTGCGTCATTTTTCGCCGCGTTTGCGTTTTCGTGAGGCAAACTCTTTCCTGCAAACGCGCCGCTGGTTTTTTCAGTTCACGTTTCGTGGTGTTTGCCGCGCTGTTTGACCCGGCATTATTCTATTAACGCCGCGTTGGGCTCTTTTGTTCATTCTGTAGCGTTGCGACTTGTCTTGCTGCTGTTTTGCTTTGCAACGATGCGCATTGTTGCGAGTGGAGAGAGTGGTTCGTCGGAAACGCGAAAGAAGCGAGAACACGACAGAGATGGTCTAAGCGCCGTTATGAAATTTCGGTAGATTGTAAGTGAGCGCTTACTTCGTCCGTCATTCAGTGTCCCGTTATCCCGTTGTCGCAGTTTCTCGTTTTCTATACGCCCCGTGTGCTCAGATTTGGGTGCACGTTAAAGAACCCCAGGTGGTCTAAATTTCCGGAGCCCTCCACTATGGCGTCTCTCATAATCATATAGTGGTTTTGGGACGTTAAACCCCACATATCATCATCATCATCATCATCATCATCATCATCATCATCATCATCATCATCATCGTTTTCTATACGCACATGTATACCAACCGGTTCAGGTAAGCAGTCTCGAGAAAGAGGTCGTTGTTTCCCGGTTGTGAGAGAACTGGAAGGACGCACTCGTGGTAGAGGGGCGGCAGCCGATGTAGTATCTGTCTGCGGAGAAACCGAGGTGTGTGACCCGCCAGTTTTAGGGGCGAAGCTCCTTATAGCGGCACCCGTTCGTCCCTCGTAGTGTTGTAATGCGTAACAATTGTTACATTTTGACCTCCAAGGTGGTGCCGGTGGGAGATTTCTTCTGTGCGCTGTTGAACAATAAAAAATAGTGGTCAATGTACATGCCAATGGCTGCTAAGAAAGAATGAGAGACAGGAGCAATCGGCTTTTAGTTAACGCGCAGGCTGCGATCACCATTAGCAGCCATTGGCATGTACATTGAGCACTATCTGACAAGAAAGGGTTGCTACGTTATACTCGCTGGGCGTAACCTCCTTGGTTTTAGAAAGGTTTAGCGAGCGTTGGGCCGCAGTGCCGTGAATGCAGTGAACTAGTATATACCATGAACTCGAGGTGGTTAAAGGTGGGAAGTGGACCCGAAGCGCAAGCCGTAAGAAAGTGTGCGTGTGCCAGCTCTCGTTTAGTCCTTGGAATGTCCGCTGGATGGCGGTTCTTCTTTGTGGGGAATATACGATGAAAAGATGCGAGATGGTGGTACTTGGAGTGTTGAATAGATGGACGAATAGACACACAGACAGATGCATGGATGGACGCAGGGACGAACGCACGAACCGACGCACGCACGGACGGGCGGATGGACGCATGGACGGTCACACAGATCGACGCATGGATGGACGGAGGCAAGAACGAATGGACAGACGAATCCTTCGCCCCACTCTCCATCATTCACTCCGTGGATATGCTGCCAATTTTTTTTTCTCTTTTGATTAAAGCGCGCTTGCAAGTTTTCGCCGCTCGATCGCGGAAGTTGTGTGGTGTGTCGAGCCCTGTAATGAACCTTCGTTGCGTGATCTCTCTGTATAGTTAACAGTCACTTTAAAATTCATTGCGAGGCTTTCGGATCGTGTACCCGCCTTTCGTCAAAAACTCGTACGTGCTTTTTTTCTACTATTGCGCAGTCGCGTGCGCACTGACGTATCTCTTCCTTGTGAACAGTAGAAGTTTTCTGATTGGGCCGACGGAAGTTCGCGATTTTCTGGAAAGATAAAAAAATTAGCCGGCAGTATAGTCCTTGTTTGCGAACGTCGAATATAAGGACCACCCAAAGCTATCGTGTGCGCGCGTCGTATACGCATTTTGATTTTCGGCACGCGTATGTCATGCGTGGAGTCGCAAACGAACGCAGGACTTTGTTTCTGGGTTACGTCTCTGTATAGTCTCGGATCGCGGGGTGGTGTCCCCCATACTCGCGCGCTATTCAGCTCCTGCGTGAGTGTGTGCTACGCAGAATGTGAAACTTATTCACGTGGGACGAAGCTTTAAGGCGAGCTCGTTACGCTATAGTCCTGTTGTTTGTAGGGATTGAAAAAAGAGTTCTGACAAGCTCTCTGCATCAGAAATGAGCTGGCTTTCTTTCTGTTTCGACAAGCTGCGCTTGTTTACCCGATGCTCGCTTATAGCTACGCGGAGCGAAACTTAACAGTTGCTTTCCAGCAGACGTGCGTGCTTTCCTGCAAGGCCGGCTATAAGAGATTGTATCAGATCCGCTTACGTCAAAGTGCGCGGTGTTGCCCGACCGAATTTGGCGAATTGTTGCTCGATGCTGAAGAGTCGCGCATGTGGCTTTTACAGTGTTCAGTGCGCTGTTTTGTCTCTTGTGTTTTCTGTCTTTTGTGCTTTACAGGGTAGCTTGCTGTCTGCGTGGACTTTGAGCCACCGCATGCTGCGCTCTCGCCTCCGGAGTAGCAGCTTGTTGTCGGCCTTAGAGAGTTTTAGTACTGCGTACGCTGCGTACGTGGCGGCGTTGCGTACGTAAGGACGCCACGTTCTGCGTAGTGCGCGTGCGCAGACCGCAACGCACACGTATTACGTTACGTACGCAGCCGCTACGTACGCACGCATGAGATGCGTGCGTGCGTACGTATGAGCTGATCGCGCCGCTCTCGAACAAGTCCGCGACAGCGCGAGACTTCGTTTTGCAAAATGGCGGCATCGAAGGCAAGCACCGACCGGCTCTGGGGCTTAAAATATGGCCATAATCTGGCTATAACACTTGGATTGGCTCACATTGGCTGTCAACAACACGTGCTTCTATTTTGATCTACCAAATGACGCAACACGCTTCACGCTCGTTACGTACGCGGGTACTACGGCGTACTAAAAGCCGATTAGTGGCAAAGGACGCCACGTAACGCAAGGCGCTTGCGTGATGCGTACGTAGCACCATTCCGCAGTACTAAAACTCTCTATTGTCGCTTTGCTTTTGCTTCGCGAGCTGTATACGCTCCGCAGTAGCTTGTTGTCTGCGTCAACGTTGCCTTTCGCGGGCGTAAGTGCGTTCGCGTTCGTTGTCATCCACGGAAGAAAAAGAATACATGGTCTGGAACGCGCCTAATCTTCATCGTCGTCATCGTGAGCACGGACGACAGACAAGCCTAGACCCTCAGGTGCTTCGCCCCTATAAGCATATATGGTCCTTGTGAAACCCCCAGCACTTACACCAAGTATTGTCACGGGGTCGGGACGTCGACGAAGGGAGCAGCAGACTGTAGTTCGAAGATCAAACTGTTTTACTCTGCCGAACTTGTGGCCGGTGCACCGCCGCGGTGGTCTGATGGCTAAGGTACTCGGCTGCTGACCCGCAGGTCACGGGATCGAATCCCGGCTGCGCCGGCTGCATTTCCGATGCAGGCGAAATATTGTAGGCTCGTGTGCTCAGATTTGGGTACACGTTAAAAAATTCCAGCTGGTCAAAATTTCCGGAGCCCTCTACTATGGCGTGTCTCATAATCATATGGCGGTTTTGGGACGTTAAACCCCACATGTCATCATCATATCATCGAACTTGTGGCCGGTCAACGACAAGTCGGATTACAGCGATACACATTGATACTGGGAGCGGCGAGCTGAGTTTCGGCCGTCTATCAACTGACTAGTGATGACGCGCGTCAACATTTATACATGTATCATCGAATATTCCAGCGCTATCGCTAGCGGCGACGTAGTAAGTTCCAGAAGAATCTGTGATGTTTCCGTTGTGAGCGTAATCGCATCGGATGGTTCTGCGGTTATCTCGATGGTTCTATTGTCAATGGGCATGGTTGCGCAAGACAGCACGTGCGCGTGTAATGTGGTGATAAGAAAAGTTGAGAAAAGAACGTGGCAATATGTTATAGGAAGGATACAGACTCGAAGGATTTGACACAGATATGTTTGCAACTATCGACACTGATCATGTCGCGCCAGTCTATCATCTTTGTCGTGCTTCCCTTCGTCCTCTTCATTTCGAAGCTACCGGTACGGAGCAGTATACTAGGTTTTGAGGTTGCATTGTTCAAAGGGATGAAACTGAGTGTCTTCATTAAAATTGGGGTAACTACACATCAGTGGCGCGAAGATTGAGGAAGCAGTGGTGCTGGTGGCATTTCCCTCCTCTTCTCCCTCGACTTTCTTTCCTACCTGTTGCTGTGTAATACAAGGCTGTGCTGTTCTTTACTCTCTCACCCCGTTCTTTCCCTCTCGCTCACTTTCCCCTCTCACGCCTTAGTATACTATACCATGGCTATGCTTGCCATCTCTTTTCTTTCTTCGTCTCTCTCTGTTTATATGCCCTGCCCTCTTTTCCTATGTCTCGCTCTCTCGCCCATCAGAGTTATTGCATTCCATGCCGCGCAAACATGCGTGTGTGTTTTCGGAACGAAGGAAAAGGTGAAGAGGAGGATAAAGAGAGTGCGTGCCGGTTCATGAAGACGATGTTTTTTTTTCGACCCTTCTGCAACTTCTCGATTTGCCACGCTTCTCGCGTTTACGACAGTGAATCGCAGAAGTGAGACCCAGTACGTACCATGTCCTAAATGCTCTCGCCCTGTTTTGCGCGAAAAGCATTTACTGCAGTGTGACCAGTCTTGTACTATAACGCTTCTTCTAATTAAAGTTGCCCTGCTTGTGATGAAGGAGTGTGTTCGGGTATAGACCCAGCGGCTGGTATCCTTGCGGTAAAATATTTCCGTAACACTGCCTTCGTCGCTCCTGATTCACTTCGTTGGAGATCACTTCGTTGAAATCGTTGATTCTCTTTGTACGCTTCCAAATGTTGCTATTACAGAGCCAGCATTTACGTGTGTTATTACAAGTCACTCTCAATGTCCGAACTGGGAAGCTTACTCCTGGCCTTATTTCAAATCTAGCTACCTCCTTGAACACTTCAGCTGTGTATTGAACTCCTGCATTGCGTTTTCCGCTGGAATCACGCAGAGCATTCATCAATGAGAACAGACGATAATTCTAAGGATGTCTGTTTGTCCCCACACCCTCCACACCAGAGGTGGTCGTACTGTACCCAGGGTAGACACCATCAAGGTCCTCGGCATGATCATCGAGTCCCGCGGAACCAACACCCAAACAGTACACAAGCTCAAGACTAAGACTGAGAATGCCATACGACTCGTACGTAGAGTAGCCAACAGGCACCATGGCCTCAAAGAAGACAACCTGCTGCGTCTTGTACACGCGTTTGTTTTGTGCCATTTTACCTACGTTGCCGCTGTACACAAATTGCTACGTGCTGAGCGCGATCAACTCAACGCGCTTAATCGCAAGGTGGTCAAACGAGCCCTTGGCCTCCCTATCACCACTCCAACGTACAAACTCCTCGAGCTTGGCGTACATAACACGCTAGAAGAGATCGCCGAAGCTCAGGAGCGCGTGCAATTGACCGGACTCACTACCACCAAGGCGGGCCGCCATATTCTGTGCGATCTCGGATTCTTCTCCTCGAGGGCCAGGGACCCTCCAGAGTTGACTCTAATTCCCCGTGAAATCCGCGACCTTATCACGATCGCTCCCATTCCACGAAATGTGCACCCCGAATACAACAGAGGCAGGCGCCTTGCGCGGGCGACCGCCATTCTCAAGCGCATAGACATGGAAGCGGACAATGTCTTGTTCGTGGACGCCGCTGCCTATCACAATAACCGAGCCTTCGCCGCGGTCGTGGTATCATCCGCGCAGCAGACTCTTAACTCTGCCACAATCCTCACCCGAAACCCCGAAATAGCGGAGCAAGCTATGCTCGACAGCAAACGGGAATTCATCTACAGCGACTCCAGGCCGGCCATCAAAGCCTTCGAACGCGGAGTCATCTCCGACCAGGCGTTACGTGTCCTGCGCAAAGCGGACCCGATTGCCCTGAAGCACCACACTGTCATCTGGTTCCCCGCCAATCTCGGCCAGGTGCCGGGTGCCCTATCCAACCTCAACGAGATCGCCCATGATGCAGCGCGCGCACTTAGCGATTGCACCGCCACAGGGCAACCCCGTCTTGCTGAGTTAGATACCACTCTGGATGCACCAGTTACGTACAATGACATAACAAAACACTTTTACCTGGAACGCTGCATTTTTCTACCCCCACATCCGAAACTTAACAGACCGCAGGCATTAACCCTACGCCTATTGCAGACACACACGTACCCAAACCTTGCCACGCTTCACGTTTATTATCCTCATGCATACCCCAGCAACACATGCCCATCATGTGGACACACAGCGACACTCGCACACATGCTCTGGGAGTGTATAACAACTCCTCCCGACTATACCTCAAGCAAGTGGGAGAGGACCCATAGGAGCTCACTTCTCGCCGACCAGCAATGGGCCGTCCAGCAGGCCCACGAAGCGGCCACCAGGTACTCCCTGTAAGTTCTTATACGTAGGAGACGCCCGCTACGCGCTAAGCGCGTCCTGCAGGACTGAAATAAAGTTTTTTTTCATTCCATTCCATTCTATTTGTCTGTGGATGCCTGATTGTCTGAGGTATATAACAGCTGCATCTTGACGGTACTTATTTACGAATCAGAAACCGGGAGGCTTACAATGAGGGTTTAACTTAAACTTAGGACGACGCAGCGAGCGATGGAAAGGAAAATGATAGGCGTAACCTTAAGAGACGAGAAGAAAGGTGATTGAGTCAGGGAACAAACTGGGGTTAACTAAGGATATCATAATCGAAATCGAGAAGAAGAAGAAATGGACATGGGCCGGGCATGTAGCGCGTAGGCATGATAACCGCTGGCCAATAATGGTAACTCACTGAATTCCCAGAGAAGGCAAGCGGTCTATAGGGGAAGACAACAAGCTAGGGGGGCAGACGAGATTAGGGCGTTTTTGGCTATAAAGTGGCAGCAGCTAGTGCAGGACCGAGTTGACTGGCGAAACATAGGAGAGGTATTTGTCCTGCAGTGGACGTAGTCAGGCTGATTATTGTCTTATTGTCTGTTAGTTCTAATTAATATTGTGGGATGCCTGTTTGTCTGTGAATGTCCAATTGTCTGTTAGCTCTTATTATTATTGCACCGAACAAAGAAAAACGAACCCCAAATTTTACACTTTCCTTCATGCGGAGCATTGATGTAGTATACGTCCCGAAATTCGCTCCCTTCGTTGTGTTCGCTGGTTCGTAGCCAGAGCTCGTGCTAATCGCAACACGGGGCGAATCGGACGATGGCGATCGACTCCCATCTTCGAATCCGCGTGCGCGAAAAGAAGGAAGGAGCCCGTCTGCTTTCTTCCTCCCCCGTACATCGCGTTTCTTCCGGCGGAATTGGCCGATAGCGCTGCGAACGCTGTGGCACATAGTCTCTCACTCGCGTCATCTTTTTCTTATTTCTTGGTACCTCATTGTCGGCGGAACCTTTCTTTCACAAAGGGTGCGCGGCCGGGTATACCTGATGCGGATCTGCAGATCCCACAGGCACCCCCTCTCCTTCCTCTGGCATTGCGAGCACGCGTGTAAAGTCCAAGCCTTTCTTTCTTGCTATTTCGTTTTGATCCGCTATCGCAACTGTACGGCGCCGCTCCTCTTCTCCGCTTCTCTCTACTCGTCCCGTATCCCTCCACCATCTTCCACACGGCTCCTCGATCACACCGTCCCCTCGTTCTTCTCATCGTCTCGATGGTGCGCTGAGTTATTGTCATTCATTATGCATTCGCTTCTTGGATGTATGCGCAGATTATGCGCGTACCGTGGATACCTATACGGGCAATGCTCGGGGATAAAGAAGGAAAAAAAATTATTAAAAAATTCGGTGGGGAACACGAGGCATCCTTGCGCTCGTTCTTTTTTTTCTCTGCGGCTTCTTCTCGTTATTTCACTCCTTCTTATATCTTTATTTTATCCTTCTTTCATTCGACGCATCGCAGGTACCGCGGGTCATCTGCTTCCTCCTCGGTCTCTATCACCCGCTTGCACAAATACAAGGGCACGACACTTCTTCTCCTTACCGGGCATTCGCTTACGTCCTTAGGAGTGCGTTGAAAGTTTGGTTATTATACGTTCCTTGGGGCACGTTTTACGTACCGGCATTTATTATTACTGATTGCTGTCAGTATTATATCTGTTCGCGCTTACTTGGAACTGAAGTGAGCTGGCCTGCAAAGTGGTGTTCTTCGTGCGCTCTGGCTTCCTCATAGGCGTGCGTCGGGTCCCCATTCGTGAGGGGGATGGGCGGGCGATGGTTTATTGTAGCACCCCCCTCTATTAAGTCAAAGTTTGGGGCAGACTTTGCACCCCCTCTTTTAAGTGACTGGAAGAGGGGGGGGGGGGGGGGGGGTTGACGTCGCCTCTTTTCGCTTGCACATGCCTATGGGCTTGATGCACCTTTGAAAACGGTTAATACGCTAGCTATAGCGTAATATGAAAAGATGGAGAATGGATGGGGGAAGGGTAGGGGATAGCAGGAGTGATTGTTGACACGTGTTGCCTTTGTCTAAATGTGGTTACATTTGGGTTGTTGGCGTTGAATGGGAGAGAATCAAAGACTAACCTGTTGTATCTTACCATTAGATATTTGGACTACAAGTGTGTTTCATGTGTGAAGCCGCACTTAATTTAATTTGTTTCGTGCTGAGTAGTTATACCGCTGATGCGCTGTCGGTTTTGGTCGTGTTTACTAACTTGGTCCTCCGAGCTTCTTGTACATTAGTTTGGTGGCGTGTATTTCTGGGTTTATGCTTGTACGGTGCATTTAATTATTAAGAAAAGAAAAAAAACGGCCAATTTGTTTGAGTCGCGTTTAGCTTAGTTTGAAATCTTCGCTGCCTTCTTTTTCATGCTAAATTCTACCTGTCGCCTAACTCCCACAATAAACACGTCGACTCTAGGTTTATTTCACTACTGCAGTATTCCCGTATACTCATTTTCTCTCCGTTGTTGATGACGAGCATGAAACTGAACTCTCACGTGTACGAGTGAAAGAACATGTATACACCTATGTTCAGGAATAGTTTATGCAGGTGGTCTCAAAATGGTATCAAGCAGCTTGCGGATCGACATTATTTCATAGAAATCTTACGGAAGTAAAAAGAAAAAAAGAACCTACAATATATGGTGGTATGGCTCTTGCCCGTGGTCTGACGTGCTGATGTTGTACGATAAAAAAAGAAAAAAGAAACGTGGCGGTGAAAGAAACCGCCGTAAACCCGAACGTTGTTCTGTGTTCTTCGTTTTTTTTTTTTTGTTTTTCTGTCGTGTGCAGGCACGGCTTTGGCGACAGCAGTGAACCGCTGCTGGAGTCTGTCAAACTGGTGGAAGACATCGTGACGCAGCAGATCAAGTGCGTGGTGAGTAAGCAAAATACGCGCCCTCCTGGTATCTTGGCTCGTTTATGGCTATAAACACAACATTACCGCATAGTAATCTCATAGTAATGGTAATGCGTGTTGTACGTCGCTCCTCCTTGACCCCGTCTTCTCCTGTACAGTGTTCCTTCCGACGTCTCATCAACACGCCCGAGGTCCTACACTAGAATAACGTGCGGAACTGGGTTCGTTGTTTTAACTTCATTGTAAAGCAGCACAAAGGCCCGTGTACTCAGATTTGGGTGCACGTTAAAGAACCCCAGGTGGTCCGAATTTTCGGAGCCCTCCACTACGGCGTCTCTCATAATCAAATGGTGGTTTTGGGACGTTAAACCCCACAAATCAATCAAAGCAGCACAAGAAATTTTTCTGGTTAGTTTTTTGCGTCGATTTGCAATGATTTTACGCTAAATTTCGATAGTGTCCGTAATCGAATAACCTTTATCTGCTATGATTTTTCGTAACGTACCATTTAGCCACTCTGCCTCGTCATATTTCGCACCTCTCATGTTTCTCGTCGCTAGTTTTTTTTTCTCGTGCTTGTTGTTTTGTTTGTTTGTTTTTCGGCTTTTCGGCGTTCACGTACTCGATCCCGTAATTTCGTCGCCGACGCCACCTTGAAAGGGTTGCTGTTGCGTCGCTTCGCGTTTCCTCCGAGTATCGACGCGTCGGGGACCTGGTTCCGCCGGCAGTCTTCTTATTACGCGTCTTCGTAACACGATACGTCGCGCGCGCAGCAGTCCGATCGACGACGTTGCGGACTCCCGTTACACGTGGCGCATCTCCGTGCATTGCCGGCGTCTTGAACGAAAATTTAGTTGCTTTGAGATGCACCCATCTTCTCGGGATGGATCTGCGCGAGCGTGTATACCCTGATGCTTTCTCTGTCGTGCTAGAAAGACATTCGAGACAATGCGAACGCCTGATCCAACGAAGGTGACAACGTTGCACTCGTAAGCGCGAACGCGAAGCCAATGTATAGTCGGTGCATCCTTTTTTTTTTCCCTTACCGAAGCGTCTTAGCGATGTGCTATCACGTTGCAAAGAAAAAAAGAAAGAAAGGAAGGAAATAAACGCGTGTGATGGTCTCATATTTTGTGCGGGTATGGAATCATTTGTGTAAGAAAGAAAGGTGATATATGATCACCCGAATTTTCGTTCTTTGTTTAGTTTCATTTCTTTCTGCTGTGTAGTAGCGAACACAGAATACACGATGCTAAGAGACTCGGCGTGTTTGGTGACAGTTTTTCTTTTATCGGAACACTGATTTTTTTACAAAGTTTTTCTGTAGCCTCATCTCAGCTTTCGTTATTACCTGCGCTCTCACATTGACGCGTTTTCTCATTCCTCCTTCCGTTGGTTATTATTTTCCAGTGGCACGCTATTCGCTCTCTCTCTCTCTCTCCTTCGCGTTTATAGTCGTGGCGATGTCGTGGAAACTTGGCCTTCTCAAGTACAGTATAAGAAGCTTCTATGCTATCTCGCAACAACCCCCCCCCCCCCCCCCCCCTAGTTCTTCATTCAAAGTTTGTAGACACGATATACAAGCTTCGTTTTGTTTAGCGGGTTCAATGTGTCACTGCACCTGTAGAAATTTGATCATATTTTTTCTCCTTTATTTCTCAGCACAACTTAGCACATTAGTATATGAGCTAAGACGGAGTTTTAGCTTAGGGAAATAGTCGTTCTGACAGTCTGATCACACACATCCCACTTCAGTATGTCTCTCTTTCCGCCATTTCATCATTTCCTCTATTCCAGGGTAGCAAGACGGTCTGGTTAAACTTCCTACGTACCGGAGGCCCCCGTTTACTGGGCGTTGTCAGTGCATCATAAAGAACGCTGGATGGTTGGAATTTCTGGCGCCTTCCACTACGGCGTTTCTTATGACTGTATCGTGGTTTTGGGACGTAAAAACTCAATTATTATTATTATTATTATTATTATTGACCTCCCTCATCTTCCTTGCTCTTCTTTCTCCCTCATCAGATACACTGCCCTTGCGCAATATCTGCGTGAACGATACGTTTTGCTGGCAATTTGTCGTCGTTGGATTCGAGAAAAATCCAAGAGTCGCAGCCGATTTATGAATAAAAAAGGCGGTCCTTAACCCTATCCGCACCGCAGTGCGCCCACGGCGTTTCATGTGACGTCGATTGCGGAGATGCACTTCACTCATGAATGTTTGATGATGTACCGATATGGGTGGCTTTATGTGAGCTTGTTAGGATCATTCCACCCGCCCCCCTCCCCCTTTCTGGCAAACGGTCTAAACGTTTAGTCCCTTTTTTTGATCTCTCTTCGCAGATTCGCTCAACTCTACAGAAGAGCAGAGTCGCTGATAGCATGTTAACCCTTGAAACTGTGTGACCCATGTACTGTTATTAAGCCTTAGTCTCTGCTTCCCCCTCCTCCTTTTTTTCCTCTTACGTCACTAGCTAGAACGCGCGCTCTCGCTCTCTCCTCGAAGGCGTTTCTTTGCAGCCTTGGAGGCGGTCGTTTTGCGGGTCACGTGACGGCATTTCGCTCACGACTCGTTTCCTATGCTTTTCTCGAAATCTTCCTTCATCCGAATCCACTCAAACGAAGTATAGCAGCTTCGGATATGGCTTGCCGTCGACTACGACGAACGACTTTTCTCGAGCTCGCATCAGCGATACGAATTCGTTGTTACGTCCAGGACAGGAGTATCAGTCGCTGAAGCTGGTGCGCGTGTGTGTGATGTAGAAAGAGCGATTGGGAGGGGGGGGGGGCGCATCGCATGCATATTTATACGCATCGTTCGTCGGTGAGACCGAACCGCCGCGTTTTCGAGGAGTAAAAAAAAAAAAAAGAAGGAAGAAGTAAAACTTTGCGTATACCGGATGATATGTAGATGGCTCTATAGCCTCTCGTCGCGAGCGATGTTATTACTTTTTACAGCAATTTTCCCGTTCACATTTAAAATTTCGCCGTGTCTGATGGACTCGACGCATTAGCAGCAACTGCGCGCCATTTGCTTGCTTCCCGGGAACTTCGTCGGCCATCTCTCTCTCTCTTCTTGTCTTTGTACTCCCGAGAAGAGACCGACAGCACTCGAGCAAAGTAAGCCACAGAAAGAGAGACGTGTGCTTGAGCTATGCAGATGAGTATACCGATCAAGCGCGCGTGTACGTTTTGGACACAGTAAACGAGAAGGGCGCCGGACTGCTATAGGGACGGAGAACGTGGGCATGCAGCGTGCGTGCTGTTACTTTTTGCTTTTCGGTTAGTCTTGATACAGTTTGCAAAACCAGGCCGCGGCCTGCGTCACTGTCACAGATCCCCGAAAGTTAACTGGGACGGCAGGCTCGCGAAAATCTCTCCTTCAGAACGAGGACGAATGAGCGAACTCGTATAGCGTAGGCTCTGAGTAGTGCAGGAGATCGTGACCTATAGACTACTGTTCATAAAGGTTGTCGGCATATAGCCTTCGTTTCGTCCAGTATCGGCGTGAAATGTGCCCTGCTGCAACCCGCTGTCTGCGCCTATACTTGCAATGTCTCTGCTCTTGCAGCGTCCTTGTATATGCTTTATTTAGCACCTGAGTAGCCTTATATGTAGGAATAGCGAAGAAAAGGCAACCGAACTGGTCCAGCGTAAGTGGCTGAAGTGGATGCTTGGGCGTATTGGTACGACGACTTGGCGGAAACAAAACAGGCGCCAAAGACGGAGCACAAGAAAAAAAAAAAAGAGGAGGTCACTGTTACTTCTTCACTTTGATTGGACAGGCAAAGAAATTGACTATCTGTCAGATGTTTACATGCGCAGTGTGCGTGGTCAGCAATGATGATGCTGATAGTTCCTTCTTTTTTTTTATCATGCTTTATCGTTGTCTTTATCACTGTTCTTTCTTTCTTTCGTTTGGGACTGCGCATATACTGCGTGGTGTTGACGAATAAACATTATTGTAAGTCAGCGCCGGTGTCTGTTCCCTTTTTTTTTATTTTCTTGTGCTCCGTCTTTCACGCTGTCTTTGTTTCCGCCACGCTGTGCTTCAGTGTGTTGTGTGCTTTGAAAAGCGCTCTCCAGCTGAGCGGAAAAAAAAGTGTTTTACACTCGCCGTCATGGCTACGAACGGCGCTAATACTCTCATGGTTTGCCTACCCGTAAATACCTGGTAAAGAGGACAATAAGACGACCGCAACCGTAGATTGAATGACATCAGGCGCGTTATTCGTAGGTTGCATGTTCGATCTCTCCCGGCGGCAATTTGTCTTTTCGTCCAATTTACTTTCTTCACAATCTAGGCAGATCACAAGGGCTACTAATTACTTAATAAAGTACTATTACCGTTCAATATACCTTGTTTAGCTTCATTATTTTCTGGTTTATATTAAGGTGGGGCCTAACAGGGAAACGACTCCTTGGAAGTTCTATTTCTTGTCTTATCCAAATCATCACTTCGTTACTCACTAAAGCATTATCCTTAAATAACACGTCCGCTTTATACAGCTATAGCAGCTTTGCGGCTGCCATTGTTAGCAAACACGACTGTCTGAAAAGCGTGCTCTGTTTGGTCCTTTTCAGTTTTATCGTGCGGCCGAGGTGGCCATGCTTCGTGGCTCCAAAGCCGTGGCCATCGAGGACATCCTTTTCCTCATGCGGAAGGACAAGGTAAGCAGAGCCAAGGATTCGTACACGGTGCCCTGATAACGTTCACAGCGCACGCATGCCACGAATGAACGATATAAATGTATCTCTGCGCTAGCGTATATGTGAACATCAACGTGTGAACGTTAACGTGTGTATTTCGTGCATGCGTGTACGGCTGTGAGCGCCGTCCAAATGCGGTGGTAATAACTCGCAAAATATTCTGCTCTTTGAACTATCAACATCCGTTGACCTGACGCTTGTACCCTCTACACTCTAACCCCCGTATTCTAGAACGCCCGTTCACTCAACGCTCCATTTTCACTTGAGAAAGCCAATGGGAGCGCCATCTCTAGGCATGGCAACTCACTACATATCAGTGATAAGTTGCTGCTATTCTTGAATAGCGCAGCGTCATTTTCGGCCGAGCAGCGGCGCACTGCTCCACTCTGAAAGTCGAGTGAAGGGTGAAAGTCGAGTCGAGGAGCATTTGTGAACACGGGGGTTTATCAAGTCCTGGCTAACGCATGTCCTGTAGACAGCACGCTTCAACAATTAAAAAAAAAACTTCTGGCTACAGTAGGTCTTCGCAAAAGGGGTTAGCCGTGACAAGTGCATCTAAAAAAAAAAAGTGCACCCGGCATTGCCGCCTATATATAGTATTATAGCCGACGATGTATAGGCTCACCTGTAGAAAGCGCCGTGAAATGCGCCCAGATATTATTATTGTAAGTGCGCGTGCCGCAGGCGTTGCTTTTCGATAATAATAATATCTTAGTTTGAGCGTCCCAAAACCGTGATGTGATTATGAGAGACGCCGCAGTGGAGTGGAGGGCTCCGGTAATCACGAGAATCAGGAGTTCTTTAGCGTGCACCGGCATCACGTAATACGCGGGCCTCCGGCACTTCGCCTTCATAGGGAATGGGATCGCCGCGGCCGGCATCGAACCCGCGACCTTCGGGTCAACGGCCGAGCATCATAGAACCACTGCTTCACCGCGGCGGATCATGTCCTGTTCGTGACATCGAGTTGCGCCTAACGTCTCGAACGATAAGAAAAAAAAATTCGCAGCATATCCACGGAGTGAATGATGGAGAGTGGGGCGAAGAATTCGTCCGTCCATTCGTTCTTGCTTCCGTCCGTCCATTAGTCCGTCTGTGTGACCGTCCATGCGTCCATCCGCCCGTCCGTGCGTGCGTCTGTTTGTGCGTCCGTTCATGCGTCCATCCATGCATCTGTCTGTGTGTCCGTTCGTCCATCTATTCAACACTCCAAGTACCACCATCTCGGATCTTTTCATCATATATTCCTCATATAGGAGCACCGCCATCCAGCGGACATTCCAAGGACTGAACGAGAGGAGGCACACGCACACTTTCTTACGGCTTGCACTTCGGGTCTACTTCCCACCTTTAACCACCTCGAGTTCATGGTATATACTAGTTCACTGTATTCATGGCACAAACGAGAGGTGGCACACGCACACTTTCTTACGGCTTGCGCTTTGGGTTTACTTCCCACCTTTAACCACCTCGAGTTCATGGTATACTAGTTCACTGTATTCGTGGCACTGCGGCCCAACGCTCGCTAAACCTTTCTAAAACCAAGGAGGTTACGCCCAGCGAGTATAACGTAGCAACCTTTTCCTGTCAGATAGTGCTCCATGTACATGCCAATGGCTGCTAATGGGAAATGAAAGACAGGAAAATTCGGCTTTTACTTTCTTACGGCGTGCGCTTCGTATACTTCCCACCTTTAACCACCTCGAGTTCATTCATGGTATATACTAGTTCATTGTATTCATGGCACTGCGGCTCAATGCTCGCTAAACCTTTCTAAAGCTAAGGAGGTTACACCCAGCGAGTATAACGTAGCAACCCTTTCTTGTCAGATAGTGCTTAATGTACATGCCAATGGCTGCTAATGGGGATCGCAGCGTGCGCGTTAACTGAAAGCCGAATGCTCCTGTCTGTCATTCCCCATCAGCAGCCATTGGTATGTACATTGAGCACTATTTTTTATTGTTCAACAACGCACAGAAGAAATCTCTCACCGGCACCACCTCGGAGGTCAAAATGTTATGCTTGTTACATACTACAACGGCTACGAGGGACGAACGGGTGCTGCTATAAGGAGCTTCGCCCCTAAAAAAGAAGTGTCGAAAAAACTTGGAAGCCTCTTGGAACCATTTTGTAACGCACGATTGTTTGAGAGCGAGTATAACCCGTTTGCTGCGTTGTTTTCTTGTTTTTTTTTATGATTTTCACGTTGCACAGCTTCATTTTAGTTTGCTCTCAGCGCATGCGTCCAAGTATACTGAATCGAAGCACGGAGGCCACCACTTACCCCCGGTCCACTTTCTGATGCGCTCCAATGCGGGACGCAAACTGCCCCTCGCGACGCGTCATCGGGCGCGTTAAACATCTCTCTCATCCCTTTTATCTGCTCTTCCGCGTGTCATGCTTGGCTGCCAGCCTTTGTTTTTTTTTTCTTTCTGTGTGTGTGTGCGCGCGCGCGATATGCAAGAAGCGTTGTGCAAACACCCTTTGTTTTTGTTTTTTTCGGGGCAACAAGCTTCCACGCCTTCCTGCACAGTGTTGCCGATAAACGAACCATCTTTTCTTTTGGTCTCTCATGTCGTATAGCTTAATTGCCGGCCGCACTTATTTGCGTCCGTCATTTTGTTTCGGCAGCTTTTAAAGGGTCGGGTGCTCTAAGCCTCGCGATATGACGTATGGGCACTCTCTGCTCGGAGAGTCGTCATTCTGCGCCATTTGAAGACGCGGCTCTCGTCCTGTTTACCCCGCGTGCACGGAAGGGGCATTTAGCGTCTCTTTTTCTCTCTCTCTCTCTGAAAAGTGCCTTTATAATGTTGCGCGATACGCGATTGTTGAAACAGCCCATCGCCGCCTCGGAGAGTCGTGGTAACTAAGACACTTTTGATCCGTTGACATGCTCGGCCGCGTCGCAGGCTTCCTTGTCTTCGAATGGACGACGGTAAGACAAAATGCACGACGCTTCATTAAGGCGAAAGTCTTAGATGCCTCACCGAGCGTGAAAAGGCGCCGTCGGCGCCATCGTGAGCGGTGCGGAAAATCATCGCAGCATGACGTAATCATATGACGCCATCATGACTTCATAGGTCGCCACGGTTTGCGCCGTCGTCGCGACGTCGCAGCGTGACGTAATCACATGACATCCTCGCTCGGTCAAAGTAATCACGGAGGCAACGTGAAACCACGTGAGGTACAGGAAGCTTGCAAAGCCCCTGGTCTTGTATGCACTGCAAATCTACGTTGGTTGCAGAAAGGTTTCATGGTGGAGGGCGGTAGGAAGAAGGGTCAAAATACATTTGGTCGAGAACAAAAGGGTGGGTGCATTCGCCTTCCGGTTGTTTTAGGCGAATGCATTGGAGACCCTGTGATGTTTTGTGACGCAAGCCGGTAACGGTCGCACGTTGACATTGAAAAACAAAAGTGCGCTGGAAGAAAAATGCGTTTTTTTTTTTTTGCTCTGGTCTCGCATAGTTATCGCACCTTCACGAAGCCTTGCTTGCCTATGAATGTTATCCGAGAAAGTGCGTATGTTGTCGTCACTTCCCGCAAGATGTCCGCGTAATCGCAATGCCAGCTTTAGTAGCGTGGAGTGCCTCGTTCAGCCCGCAGTCGCCAGTCGCTCGTTTCAGGTACGATGATTGCAGCACAATGCCAAATAGACATTGTGTGTACAGCTTTACGCACGAGTAATCGGTAGCTGCGTCCCCTTCGTTGTATGGGTGTTAGGAAACTGCGACAGAAAACGCAGGTGGTCCTGCGGACAAGTTCGGTAAGTTTGGCAGGCTGCTGGCAGCGCTTTTCCGGTCTATGTCCCTTTTTTGTGCCTCCATGTTCCATGGATGGCTTTATTTTTAAGTCATGCAAATTTTATAGGTTCTTTATATTGTGTAGCCTTTCTATGAAGAAAAAGAATCAAGTTTATTGCGTAGTATACGATGAATAGAGAATATGGCAAAACTTGTGTCTTGTGCTCTCGTTGTAAGAGTTGGCGTGAACAGGCCAGTGTCGGAAAGGTCGCCTGCCACTTTCCGTAGTGTCTTAGCAGCGGATATGGCGTTGTGCTGCTGAAACGTCCGAATTTGATTTGTTTTTTTTTCTGTTGGGATACCGTTGATGGAAAGGGCGATTTTTGGTCGGCCGGATTTTGTGGTATCCGAACCCTATACGTTCGAGATTTACGTTCGTGGGTCTGGATCCCACAGATGGAAAGAGTTACTTTTTTTTTTCGTTCACATAATTTTTATGCCATTATTGCGTCACTATGATTGAAGACAACAATTGATGGCCCCTATGACTTTCCTGGCCTAATTGTCTGTTGGATTAGTTTATTTGTAATGATGTCGGGGTTTTAACTTGTAAAACCACATAATTAAAGTTTTAACCTGCAGCATGGTTGTTATCGTTTTGTCTCTCCTACGATGCATTGCATAGAGAATGCGGCAAAACTTATGGCTTGTGCTCTCGTTGTAACAGTTGGCGTGAACAGGCCGGTGTCGGAAAGGTCGCCTGCCACTTTCCGTAGTGTCTTAGCAGCGGATATGGCGTTGTGCTGCTGAAACGTCCGAATTTGATTTTTTTTTTCTGTTGGGATACCGTTGATGGAAAGGACGATTTTTGGTCGGCCGGATTTTGTGGTATCCGAACCCTATACGTTCGAGATTTACGTTCGTGGGTCTGGATCCCACAGATGGAAAGAGTTACTTTTTTTTTTTCGTTCACATAATTTTTATGCCATTATTGCGTCACTATGATTGAAGACAACAATTAATGGCCCCTATGACTTTCCTGGCCTAATTGTCTGTTGGATTAGTTTATTTGTAATGATGTCGGGGTTTTAACTTGTAAACCACATAATTAAAGTTTTAACCTGCAGCATGGTTGTTATCGTTTTGTCTCTCCTACGATGCATTGCATAGAGAATGCGGCAAAACCTGTGGCTGGTGCTCTCGTTGTAACAGTTGGCGTGAACAGGCCGGTGTCGGAAAGGTCGCCTGCCACTTTCCGTAGTGTCTTAGCAGCGGATATGGCGTTGTGCTGCTGAAACGTCCGAATTTGATTTTTTTTTTCTGTTGGGATACCGTTGATGGAAAGGACGATTTTTGGTCGGCCGGATTTTGTGGTATCCGAACCCTATACGTTCGAGATTTACGTTCGTGGGTCTGGATCCCACAGATGGAAAGAGTTACTTTTTTTTTCGTTCACATAATTTTTATGCCATTATTGCGTCACTATGATTGAAGACAACAATTAATGGCCCCTATGACTTTCCTGGCCTAATTGTCTGTTGGATTAGTTTATTTGTAATGATGTCGGGGTTTTAACTTGTAAACCACATAATTAAAGTTTTAACCTGCAGCATGGTTGTTATCGTTTTGTCTCTCCTACGATGCATTGCATAGAGAATGCGGCAAAACCTGTGGCTGGTGCTCTCGTTGTAACAGTTGGCGTGAACAGGCCGGTGTCGGAAAGGTCGCCTGCCACTTTCCGTAGTGTCTTAGCAGCGGATATGGCGTTGTGCTGCTGAAACGTCCGAATTTGATTTTTTTTTCTGTTGGGATACCGTTGATGGAAAGGACGATTTTTGGTCGGCCGGATTTTGTGGTATCCGAACCCTATACGTTCGAGATTTACGTTCGTGGGTCTGGATCCCACAGATGGAAAGAGTTACTTTTTTTTTTCGTTCACATAATTTTTATGCCATTATTGCGTCACTATGATTGAAGACAACAATTAATGGCCCCTATGACTTTCCTGGCCTAATTGTCTGTTGGATTAGTTTATTTGTAATGATGTCGGGGTTTTAACTTGTAAAACCACATAATTAAAGTTTTAACCTGCAGCATGGTTGTTATCGTTTTGTCTCTCCTACGATGCATTGCATAGAGAATGCGGCAAAACCTGTGGCTGGTGCTCTCGTTGTAACAGTTGGCGTGAACAGGCCGGTGTCGAAAAGGTCGCCTGCCACTTTCCGTAGTGTTAATGTCGAGCATACGTAGCGCCAACTACACTCACAATTTACTTATATGTTTTGCGCACCTTCAGTGAGCATAGCTTTTTAGGCCCTTATACAGCCACTTAACAGGATCAATGCTCACATCCTTCACCGCAACAACCATGTCCATTAACGTGTCCTCGCCCTCTTTGGCTGTTACTGGCCCTTGTGCCAATAAACAAGTATATCATCATACTCACGAATCACTAATTGAGATTTAAGCTTCCTTTTCTTTTCTTTTCATCTCGGCGTATGAGTGCCATTGTGAATTCAGCCGATTGCATGCCTCGTCGCAGTTCAAGCTGGGCCGTTTGGTTCGCTACCTGGAACTGAAGTCATTGCAGGGCTACATCTACTCAAAGCTGCCCACGGATGACGAAGAGGCATCGACAGCATCGCTCGCTTCCGCCGAGTCAGGTGAGCGAATGCGCTGCGCTTTGCTCTTTTGACGCCGCCTGCTCATGATCTAAGTGACGCGTCTTGTTCCGAAGAAAACAAAGTAAACAAACAAATGAATGAATAAATAAAAAAAGTTCGCAAGGCTTCTGTTGCTGGTTTTTTTTTTTTAATATGTAGCTTTCCATCATTGTTGCGAGTGGTGACAGTGGTTGTATCAGTGGCGTCGCATATATTATCGTGATTTAATAAACAAATAAGATTAGCATCTTCGTGGAGGAAACAAGAAATAACGGCAACCTTCAAGCGAGTAATGATGGGAGTGAATTTGCGTGTGAGATTAGGGGGTGAGGGGAGTGGAGGATGTCATGTATCTCGGAAAACCTAAGGAATGCTGAAATTCAAATAAGAATACAATGAAATCATGCCAAAATGTGAAGGGCAAGATGTAGATCTACCGAAGCGATTTATTTGACACATAAATAATTATTCATGCTGGTACTGTTGCAAATGATTTGTTCGTAAGAGGCATTAATGGACTTGGGGGAGACGCCGCAATACATGGAGTCAGAGAAGTATAATACGTGATTGTTTACAAAATTTAAAGAACCTTTAATAGTTAGAAGTAGTTTATATCAGTTCAATTGCCTCCCGGGAACTGTGTCGCACTAGAGCGTTTGCGATGAAGCATCTGGCGTACCCATTGATGGGGAACCGAAAAACCGCCAAATTGCGCGAAGCAGTGTACTGCGTGTCAGCAGCCAGCACTGTATAGGAAAAAAAAATGACAGCATATCCTCGGAGTGAATGATGATGAGTGGGGCGAAGCATCCGGACGGCTGGAAGGACTGACGGATGCATAGACGGATGTAAGCAAAAACGAATGGAAGCACGGACAGACGGATGGATGGACGGACAGAAGCACGGAAGTACCGTCATCTAGATTTATAACATCTATTCATCAACTACAAGTACCGCCATCTAGTGGACGCTTCATGAACTAAACTAGTGATGGCTACCCACCACTGCTACATACCTCGGAGGATGTACAGACCCACGCCTTAAGGAGCTTATCTCCTAAAACTGACTGCCGGTCAGAAACCGGCCAGGAGGAAATCTAGCCCTTACAAATAATTCAAAGCGCTAGCCTTTCTCTCCCTCTTTCAGTCTCCCGTCCTCCCTTCCCTGTTACGAAGATATCATTTTTCGTAGAGTAGTTTTTTTTTTCGCACGCAAAAAAAAGCTACAGTTTCACAATAAAGGCGAAGCAATTAATGCGACAGCAACATACTCGTACGTTTTACGAAGCCGGGCTAGCATCCGATCTCGCGTAACTCTACAAAACGCTGGTGTAAAGCTGCGTTTACATTAGAGCGACACGACACTGACACGACCCCGACGAAGACACGAGGCAGACGCAGACCATCGGCCAACGAGTCGCCCGCCGACGAAGTCGCCAGACCCCATGGTCACTTAGAAGTGTGGCAGCTTGGGCTAGTTGGTATGGCATGACGATAGTTATAGCCCGAGACCAAAACAACTACTTTCGTGTCCTTCTTGTCTCTGTGTCGTCGTTTTGGTCTCGCGCTATAACTATCCCCATGGTCACACTAGGCAGACGACGACGACGACGCCTCAAAAGACGGCCTGTCGTCGTGCTGTAACCTAATGACAAACTGAAAACACCAGCGAAACGCATCGGCAGACCTTTCGTCGGTGTGTCGCCGGGAAATCTGCGGCTCAGCGAAAATTTGTTAATGTCTTTGCTTCAAACGACCACGAAGGGGGAAATTTCGGGAGAGATAACAATGCCCTCTCTGAGGCTTCCACGGCGTTTGAATGGGCATCTTGCGCACCCCACGGAATTCCCGTCTTCGCTTCTCTTTCGTGTCTCTCCAACCCCGTTTCTAGACGACGTGGGTTATGGCGGGGGCTGCGCTGCGCAGCAGGAGAAGGGACAAAGGCAGAGCAGGGAGCATCGCTTCAAATGAGGTGCAAGTTTAGTCGGTGTCGCTGCGTGTACCTCCATTGTGACTACAGATTTGGCCAACGAAAGGCTGTGAGCACGACAAGGCACGAGCGGAGTCTTCCAGAGACCATCGGTGAACTGTTTGTGTCGTTGTAGTGTAAATATGACGACGACGACAAAATGCACTCCCAAATTCAGTTGGCAGATCAAAAGTAGTGTCGGGTCTCTCTAGTGTAAACGTGCCTTAAGAGAACGCGGCTGCTCCTGGTACTCTTTTGGCGCAGTTTTTTTTTTTTTCATGTTGAGAGCGCAGCCCGTTGAAGCTCCCGCCTGCTATGGGGCCACAAGGCGCGCCCTGATTGTTGCCGCGAAAGCGCGCGGTAATTATAAGCGACTCCCCACCCCCTTGTTCGCTCACGAAATAAGCGCGCGCGCCGATGACCTCGGCGCCACAAAGGTGACGTTCGCTTCGCGGAAAGATGAATGATGTATGACGTGAAAGATGGCAAAAAAGCCGAGACTGTCCATTTAATTGCTCTCGCAATCCCGTCCTTCTCCGTCCGTGTTTGTTCGTGCGCTAGAAAACTGCAGTATGACGCACCAACATACCCAAAATGCTACGTTACTCTTCTTTCGTAAACTGGCTCATGCTGTCTAGGTGCGTTCTTTCCATACAAAAAGCTTTCGAGTTTCCGAGTGCGCTTTCTTTCGGAGAGTTTTCTAAACATATGTCACTATTTAAAACCATGTTCCAACTTGCAAGCTGCCAAGTGACTCCTATTATTGATGCTAAGAGGTTCATCAGGCTGCTATATTTGCCTGATGTAATTTGTATTTTCCACATTCTTGACTCTTTCATCATCGAATTCTTGCGGCTGCGATGTGGTTTCGTCACATGTCTTCTCAGTTTGTTTCGTGACACCTTTCGCAGTACGCTTGCTTTGTTGAGCTGTGGCTTACCCTCAATTGTAGTAGCCTTACAGTGAAGCACGCTCTACAGTAATTGTGATTGGTGCCTTGATATTTCTTGTCCTGGCGACCTTTTCTTTTCTTTGCTGTTGCTTCAAAGAAAGAGAACAAAAAGCCCTTCACTTAGATATCCTAAACTCCGCCACTGTATATATAATGGCCGTTGGAGTAGCTTAGCAGACATAGCAGCACACGTTCAACCATGAGTGCATGCATGTTCTCGCATGTTGAATTTTACCACCTTCTGAGCTGGGAATAAGGAATACATGAAAGGTGCATCGGCTATTTATAATATGAATACTGCGACAAAACTTCTCATATTTCGATGATTGTCATAGTTATTCATTTTTTATAAATTAGATCGAGCATATGTAACTACAAACTCAATAGTGGCCACAGATGGATACTGTTGATTTGGGCAGACAGCCTAGCTAGCCTGAGTGCATTGCCTGAAGAATGTTTCTTTTTATTAGCCGCATTAAGTGTGTTACAAATGAATTCAGTAGCACCGTGCTGGAGGATAGGGGAAACAATATTTTATATATTCTCATGGTAAAATGTATTTATTTCCATTTGTATACACAAGTGAGAACACATTAAATAGTACCATAAGTTTTCGAAAATTTTTTGCAGCTTTGGCAGATGTAAAATCTGAAGAAGGACATGAGTTCAAGCGAACAAAGATTTGCCGGGAATTCATTTCATTCATCGATCAAACAGGAGAGCTGGCAGGTGCATTCAATGAATCGGCATTTGATGAAGTAAAGCACGAAAGGAATGTGGCAAGTATCAATCGTTCTACCTCACCTTGCATGTTTTGATTTTTGGAAGTGCTGTAACAGTAGAGTTACTACAACTATGTTTCTTTGCATTAACCTACGTATTTACGGGAAATTTATCAGCATATTAGTACTTATTGCGTAAATGTCACAGCCTTGTTTCACAACCTTGTGAGACAAAGTGACTACGGTGCAGATTAACACTCCCAGGTTTTTCTTGCGTTTAAATACTCAGCAAAGTGGGCGAGAGTACAAGTGCCGCCATAGCTCAACTAACAGAACATCGGGCATGCTATGCAAAAGTGGCGGCTTCAGTTGCTAACCGGCAGCAAGTTGTCTTCTCGTCCTATTTACTTTCTCCCATCCAGTTCACGATTACTACAATGCAGTTCAAAAACAATACTGTTAATGTTCCCTATACCTTCTTTGGTTTCATTATCTATTGGTTTTAACTATGGTTGTGCCAAGAAAAGAAGCAGGCCCTTGAAATTTGGCATCTTTCATACAGTAACTACAAGTCTTGCATCACTTGAATCAGTTCTTATAGTAATATGGTAGAGTGGGATGTTGCATATACAGTACTTATGTATTCGAACACTATGTCAAATATTTTAGAAGAATGACTAGCCTGCACAAGTGCTCGGGATAGCCATGTCATGTCACGATGAATGTGGTTTCTAAAGACAGTGTTGGCTTCAACTTACCCACTCGCGTCGAAATGACGTTGATGTGACCCAAACTGAAGATAGTGGAAATGAAAGTATGTGCGTTACTTGGCCCTGAATTGCCCTGTTATAATTCACGAGTACTGTGCTCACGTGCTTCTAGGCGTGAAGCCGATTTCATCCCCTGTGATAACCAGGCCATGGAGCCAGCCTGCATGTTTAATCATCATATTTCTTCAATATGAGGGCCACAGACTTGCCATGATCTCTTCCGGCAACTTTGCTTCTCTCAAAGTTACAGCGTAGCCACTGTGTTGTACTCTGCTGCACATCATCTGTCTGCTCAATCTCATGTTGTTGAGTGCAACGTATGCACAATGAAGTCTTTTCATTTTCTTAACTCTCCGGTGGTGCCAACTCCTCAAGTGAGATGCACCCTCAGCTCTGGTTGTGGCATTCGTCGGTGTGCTTGCAGTAGATGTGTGAAGTCTAGGTAGCAGTGCACTTGACACACCATAAATACATTGTGTGGTATTACGATTTAGCATCAGCTAAACATGATGCATGTGTCTGCCCTGGTGAAACAGGGGCTAGAGTGTTCATGTGATACCCGAAGGTTGCGGGTTTGATTGCGGCCAATATGAGTGTATCTTTATGGAGACAAAATGATAGAGGCTCGTGTACTGTATTATCTCAGTGCATGTCAAAGAACACCATAGGTTCAAAAATTTCCAGAGCCCTGCACTACAGCATCTCTCATAATCAAACTGTGGTTTGGGGACATAAATCCCCATATATTATTAAAAGGTAATGCATGTCTTTACTTGTTGGTACATATCTACACATACATTCATACACAGATACGTTTCTATGTGCATAAATTTATACGTACACACATGCAGACGTGTGTGTTTTAGTAATGTATGATAGCTGTTACTAGCGATACAGTTAAGAAAGCATGATAATCCTGTTGTGGCTTTTAGTGTTCATTAGCAGCTCACAGAGATTGCTTAGACAGAATGATACATTCAAAGTCCTGCGTATCCTTAAGTTATCACTGCATTTTTTTTCTTCAGAGGTTAGATGCACACGCAAGAGCCATGGACGAAACCCAGTACATGGAGTACTTCAATGCAAGAACATCATCCTTCTGTATGTTTTCACAACTTTTGAGTTAGATATATATCACTTTAGTCACACTCTGCATCAATGCCTTTTTCTTTAAGGCACATTTAGCTCTATACCTCTGTAAGCTGCGATAGCACACAGATTACGAAGATCTGGAGGCTGCTTAAATGTGGGGCCGCAGAAAGCAGCCATGTGGAATGCAGAGTTGCTCACTAGAACAAACGAGGGCTGGAAGCACAAACCTGTTAGCGATTTTTCGGTCGCAGTTAAACATTATGAACAAATAAAAACAGCAGCTTATGCCCCACCCCCCCACCCCCCAATCACCCAAGGAAGACATTTAGCTGTTAGCACAAATTTCAGCACTCATGGGATAAGTGCATCACCGTATCTGACTGATACCTGTCGCTACTGTTGCTATTAAGTGTTTACTAACATGTTGTTTTTTGTACAGGAGGTCCCAATACAGTGTTTTGACTATGGGACCTCCTTTTGTATACCGAATGCCTGTTATTCTACACAATTTTCATTATTAAAATTCTGATTCTGATATCTTACGGATACTTTTCAGGAAAGGTTACAGAACTTAAATGCGCTCGGGAGCCAAAATACGGTGCTTTGTTAGAATCAGGCAAATGGGTTTTTAGCGCTTGTTTTGCACCAACTTGATGTAAACTACATTTTTGTGGCCCTTTACTGGGGTCACAATCAACAAGCTGAAGGTCCCATTTCAGTACATTAGGTTTCCTGACAAATACCTTCATGGTATTTTAGTGGCAGAAAATAAGTCATCATGTGTTTTGGTGGCCAAAGTACGACGAACACACTGATGCGAGTTAAGACATACTGAAGATACCTTGATGTTCTCTGTGCTATCCTAGGACACATCTCACTGCCTTCGTGTTTCATGTGTAGATTTTGATAAAATGCCCGTAATATTCTTGTTCGTGTTTTTCTTATTTTCAACATTGAAGTTGCAAGCTATGCACCATGTGCTTTGTGGTGTGTCTACAATCACTGCAGTTGCAACTTAACTAGGGCAACAAGCTTTAGCAACGAGGAATACATGGAAGTAATATGAAATACAGAAGGGAGAAATCGCTACTGCTTTTAATCCAAAAAAAGGGAGAACTTTGGGTGAAAAATGGAAGCTTGAAGGGGCCTTGCAACATTTTTTTTGCATGGTCAGAAAATTTTTCCGATGATTAGTCGTGGCTCTTGAGAACATGGAGCAAAATATTATAGCACAGCACGGGATCTCAAATTTACAACAAGTTTTCAAAATCACTTATAATTCGCTTTTGCCTCTGTCGACAAATAATGCTACATACTAAAAATCAGGGCATCGCAGGCTATTATCACACCATTGGCTCATTTGAGGATGGCGCACTTGGGAGTTCATGGGGCTCTCCCAAGAGCTGCGACTTGTCTTCTGAAAGCCAGGCTTTGGAGGAAAAAAACAAGTAAAAGTGCTCGATGTTAAGAGGCACGCTTGATGTACCCTTGTCGTCGTGCCATTCTTCTCCACTTAGCTTCCAGTGCTTTCGTCGGGACAAGAGAATAAAGAAAGCAATTGCAGTGTGCAACAAATCTTTGTAACTCCACTCGTACTGGACAGATTCTGAAAATTTTTGCGGTGGTCAATTCACGAGGCAAGACGCTCTTTCATTGAGTTCATTCCACGGCTCTTTGGAAAAGTGTTGCAGGGTCCTTTTAAGAAGATGCAGAAGTTGTCAAAACGGCATGTCAACGGAACCGGCGTTTTCACGAATGGACTTGTCCTCTTCAAGGCTGCAGCTAGTGTGTGTATGTATATGCTTTGTGCCCTTTCCTCCAACCAAGACAAAGGAGGAGGAAAGGGCAACTGCGAAAACATAGGTGGGGGAGATAGAAGGAGTCGGTGGGCTGTGCAGAGGAAGGAGGAAACAGTCAGTGAAAAAGAAACCGTGGGGTGGTGTTGAGGTATTTGCGTTGATGTGTAGAAAGGCAGGTAGGAATCTTGCCGAATTAGGGTTTCCACAAGGAAACACCACCTGACAATGAGAATTTCGCTGTGATGAGCTTGGTTAGGAATTTTCAGAAGAAGGTCATTCTCACTTGTCTCTGTTGTTAATGTACCATATCGGATGGATCGAAGAGCCTCCTTTGAAACTTTTATACCTCTTAACTGTGGTGTAATAAACATGGGAATAAGGTATTATTCTTTGCATTTGCTGTTCCTCATGGACCGTAAATTTGACTGAATTACGTAAAGTTAGAGACCGTCGAAGTTGTGGTCTGCACATTAAAACGTTGTGCCGCTGCTTTTGGTAATTTTCTTGCCATGTCCCTGCTATGTCTTTTTAATCTAATATCAACAGGCTGTCCTGTTTTGTCAATATACTGTTTGTGACAATATAATAATTCGATCATGGAAGTAACAGTTTAACAAATGCAGCTAAAACTAGATTTTATGTGATGGATGTATTGTCTTGCTCTTAAATATGACATAAATTTCAAGGTGTTTGCAATGTCCTCCATGTTGACGAGAACAAGGTATTTCAGTAAGCTTCTGTTGAGACGAACTCTGGATGAATTCTTGCTTAAAACGAACAACCAGAGAGTGTTTGTTTAGGTTTCTCGTAGACTCAATGAAAAAAAAAAATCTGTTCCAGACGAACCGCGTAAAAGGCCTGTTCTGTTATGATGAACTCTTGCAGCGGCCAACAACGACAGTGACTCTGCGCAATGAACGAGTCTTGATGGCGAACAAAAGGAAGCAAAATGGGGAGAAGAAAAAACCTTTCTGTTGCAAAGACTCAAAGTAGATTGAAAGCTGATGGCAACGTGTAGGGAGAAAGCGAGATAAGGGGGAAAGAAAACTCAGCACCTCAAGCTAGTATCTCCCTCACCCCTAGCCTGTAGGTGGACTAAGAACCGGCTTTATCATAAAAGAAAGCAACAAAGAGCGTTCGTCCTTTCGTATTCTCCATGTGTTCTTCAGTTTCCCGACAAGAGTACAGTAGGGAACAGCTTGGCTAGAGAGGAAAATGCAAGGGAAGGGGGAAAAAAAAGCCAAATGAAAATGGGAACAAGGGTTGTCTGTACATTATAATCGCATGAAACAGATACCACATATCCGGCACTAGCACTCTCATCAGAGGAGTCAGATGCATAGTCATCGACGTCACACAATGACACCTGAGCACATGTGGTCAGTTTTTGTTGTTTCGCATAGTGTGTGTGTATCCTATCTGTTCACAGTGAAATGCAGCGAATTGTGATGTGTCATTTTCATTATGAAAATGCATGAAAAAGGAAGGCCATATTACACACTAAATATAGCTGCAGCCTGTCCTTTTTGTGTGCCCGAGGCTTGTGATTGTGCATAGCGTAAGAGGCAATCTTTAGCTGCATGTCGTTCAGGAAAAGTGACTGCTGGCTGAAAAGAAGAAAATATTCAAACCCCAAAGAAAAACTTGAAAACTTTTAGAAGCAACTTGGCATATGTTGGCTTTGCCAAGGTATGTGTGTGTGTAACAGAGGCATATCCAAAAGTGATAGCAGAGGCAGTAAAACAGCCTCTCATGAAGTGAACAGCCAGAAACACAAATTTTCCATTCTTTGAAGGAAAGTTGTGCTTGTCTCTCCCTTTTTATCTTTTTCTAATTGTCAAAATAGGGTCGTGCTACAGTTTTATTGTTAAAATGTGTTATCAGTTTATTCGTTAGCATATTTATTATAAACTCACATCAGATTAGTGTCAGTACTATACACTAAAGCATAGTTGTTTTCAAGCTGAGCCAAATAAATGTTTTTTTTTTCTTCTCCATTATAAGTTTATACTTGATTCAGTGCTCTCAAGCAACTTATTTAAGCCTACTTGGCATGTTTTTGGGAGCATTTTTGTTAAGGCAAATGCCTGATAGACGAACAAATGATGGCAGTCCTTTCTAGTTCATCTTAAAATGAGTCTATTATTGTGTGCATTAGGATGAGGTTTACTTTTGCATGCACTAACATGTCCTTAAATTTCTAATTATGCTTATCAGCGACTCGATAAATGGTTTGATACATGACCTGATACATGCCCCAGTACTTGACAAGTCCCCTTGTTGAATTATCAGCTCCAGGGTGTTCAACAATTTTTCCGTTCTTATTGCTCTTGATGCTGCTGTCTAATTGAAATGGTATTACACAGGGTTCTATTTTTTCATTTCTTGTGACCAGTTGTTTTTTATTCTTACCTGATTAGGTGTGTTTGACACATTATAAGTTGTGATGAGACACTGACTCGGTTCATGCTTGGACGCTTATCATTTCAGACGGAAAACACAAGTCGGGACGGTTTCGAGAATGGGTAATGAATTACATCGACAGCGATGTGAAACTGTCGCCATCCGTCTTGAGCGTCTTCAGTTACTTGGCCTACGAAACTGTGGCTCAGGTGATCTATCGCATTTTTATTGCTAAGCTTTGTTTACCCTTATCACCAATGTGTGGCTTGGCTAGTCAGCATTCTGCTTCTCCCATACTAAACTAGGCTAAACCAAACAGAGTGGGTTAGTCATTTGGGCCAATTAAAGTGATGGTGTAATTGTAGGTAGTCCAATTTCTGGGTTACATGAAAAAATCTACATGATGATTGCTAATTGGAACCATCTATATCTCTCTTGTAAACTGCACTATGAAAATGCTTGATTTTCGCACACAACCTAGAGGCCTGTGCGCACACATGGTCGGCGTTTCAATTTTTTAACATTTTTCATAGTATCTCTGACTTGTTCGACAGTGCTTGCTGCCTGTCCATTCTCCAAAGTGGTGAATTTTCACCACTTTGCACGGCAATTCTATGTAGGTTTTTACAGAGGTCAACACACTTGTCTAGTATAAAGGAATGGCTTGCTCCAGACTACACTGATAGCTTTTGCCAATTACACCTGGTTCGAAAAACCCCAAATAATAGCATATATTGCCACTGAGAACGAATACTCAAATGTGGGCCATCTCAAACTACTTGTTATTGGTATACACACCACCGCATCATGTCAATCTAGCGTTCTAGACAAATGCGTTCATTTCTGTATATCGCATGGCACTTTACCATTGTGCACCTATGGCATTACTTAATATGCACTTCCTCAGGTGTGACATGCAGCATATGCACTCGGGAGGAGGCACACAAAAATGTTTTTTGGTTGAACAGGGGTAGACAAGTGTGTTGAGTGAAAGTTCAGTCTTGGCTGCTTTGGGAAAGGACGCAACATTCGAGGCTTTCGAGCTCTGTCATCTGGGTGATCAGATTCGGCTTGCAGTTAACAATGTTAGCGATATTCATTTGCAACCCATGCGGCTCGACGACCCCACTCCTTCTCCTATTTCCTTCATGGGTGGTTCCGGCAAACCGGCTAGCTGCATTTGTAGCATCAACTACCACATCTACAATTTCACTACAAGATAACACACTGACGCTGCTCAGCGGTGGTTCTTCTTCGCAGATTCTATACGAGGTACACGGAACGAAAGATGTGATCAATGAATATATGCTCATACATTGCAGAAATGTTAGTGTGAACTTATTGGCAAGAACATTGCACCATCTTGTGGGCATTGGGTAAACAATATTCTGCTGAGCTGGTGCACGTAAGAAATGCTTGCATGACCTTGAGTGAGCTTTCGAGTCCGATACAGAATTAGCCATTTTCTGGTTTCTCGCGTAAAGGAGTAGAGCTATTGCTCTAAAAGAAAGACACTTTGTAGATGATATGGTCAATTTCGCGAACCTGCCTTCATTTTTATTGTGGCACATTTAGTTTCAAATGTGTCTGATTATTTTTTTCCTAAGATTTTCTATTTAAGGTACATTATAACATTAATCCTCAATTTTTTTTTCCTGAATGTAAGCACTCATTCACATGTGTGATTCTTCTAGGATCGCATATAAAAGGTCTACATCGCCACCAACGATGTTATACGTAGCCTTGGCGCTAGTTTACAGCAGACCCTCATTAAACAGAACATGAAGGAACTATAAAAATCTGTTTCTTTCAAGAGAAGTTTCATTTA